>NC_059264.1:7965677-8033177 GCF_017591435.1 Portunus trituberculatus | reverse complement strand
TTTGTTTCTGTCTACTAGAGACATTCATCTGTCTGTCTGTCTGGTTTAGTCGATTAGAAAGATAGTTTGTCTATTTTTCTATATTAGGAGAACTTGTATCTGGTTGTCTGTTAGTAGACCTCATGTGTGTATGTGTGTGTGTGTGTGTGTGTGTGTGTGTGTGTGTGTGTGTGTGTGTGTGTGTGTGTGTGTGTGTGTGTGTGTGTGTGTGTGTGTGTGTGTGTGTGTGTGTGTGTGTGTGTGTGAGTAGTTTAGCCAGGCCAGATGAGCCAGACAGAGGAAGAGAAAAGCCTCAAGTATCTCAGGAATGTCCCGGTACGCCCGTTGCCTTCTGCCTCGCCACCTTCAGGTTGCATTAAGTTCTAATTTATCGCAAGGTTCGCCGTTTTTTGCGTGCGGTTTAAGATCAATGGGTTTAGACTCAAGAATGATTTAATTTATGAAGCGCCGTAAAGCTGGATAATGGGCTTCCTGCCCAAATCTGCTGTTTGATTGGAATATTGCGTCGATAAATTCGTGAACTTCAGCACTTCAATACAGCTGCGCCTCACCTTTGTGTGCATTGTTGATCAGCGACGCACGCAACCCAAGGCGGCGATTCCCCAGGGAAAGAAAGTCAGGCTGAGGAAGACTAAAGGTTCATATTGCTAAACATTTCCTTAAAAGGTTTTTGCCTGATAGAAAAGTGCATTGTTATTATTTTTTCCTGTTTGTTTTTTACATTAATGTATCTATTTTCTTTTACATTAATTTTATTTGTTTATCTATTTATATTTGTTGTTATAATTGCTTCATTGTATTTCTTTCATTATATTTAGTTACGGTTTTCCCGTTTTAATTTTTTGGTACTCGTAATGCGATTGCTCCTCGCTGACTGTGTGGAAGGGTAACATTGATGCAAGTGAGTAAAAGTGAATTTCAAACAACAGGTATTTTTATCAACACTGCTTGTTCTCTCATTAGGGCTAATTTGAAATGCTCCAGAGACTGATAGTATAGTGTTTTCGTTAATATTTCTTCGTGATGGCGCCGGGGCCTTACTGAATTGTAACTGGCATTAGATATATGATTTCCACTACAGCTTGTTCAATGTAAGGCATAAGGCAGTGAAATATTTAGTAATATTCTCCAGTGTGACTCCTAGATATACTGATTGAAATACATTGCGTTCAGTATTGCACAAATAATAACTACAGGAAGGAGAGAGAGAAATGTAAGAGAAAATGGATTGCAAGGAAAGAGAAAGGTATTGTGTTTTTGGTGATCTTTGGTAGTAGTTATAGTAATTAATGAGACTTAAGTATTGGTGTGCATTTTTTAAACTTATTTGTTTACTTGATGTTATCTTATTTCTATTTATCTCTTTTTAATTAGACTTACGTGTTTTGGTATGGTTATTTTTTATTTATTTTTTTCTCAGTGTGTGATGATGCTATTGTCTCAAATGCTGAATAACATTCCTGAGGCGTGCAATGTGTCGGGCAGCAAATTGACTTTTTTATATTATAGTGCATTATGTCAGGAATCATTCAACATCAGATCTAATGTAGTGTCTGAATTCTTGTCTGACTTTTTAATGTTTGATTGATTGATGGACTCACTGACTGGCAGGTTAACGTGTTGTTTGAGGAAGTTATGGCGCCGTAACAACATTGATTTACTGACAGACTGAATGACTCACTGACTGGCAATGGCGTCATGTGGCGCCATCCATATGCCTTCATCTCTTCCAAGTGGATCTCCTCCATTAATATTCCGCCCAATAAGATTTCCCCAAAGCAATTTTCTCTCTTGATAAATAAGATTATATACAGTTATTGCGTTATGGTGTAGGTTCTTATTGTAGGGACCTGCTACGCAACATTAAATTTTTATGACGGAATCTTACGTGAGTGGAATGTATCTGGATGGAATTTGAATAGCAACATCACGGTAGAGGTTTACAAGACAGTGTTACATCTCCCTGTTGAGAACCTGGTGAGTCAGTATCGAACTCGCCAGACAAACAGTGCACCACCAAGCCAATAGACGCAGTGTTTTTAATGATAATATGCGGCTTCCTATTTTGTTAGCTAGTTAATAAATCCATCAGTTCTTTACTTAGTTTAGTTAGTTTGTTAGGTTAGGTACATAGATAAATGTATAGGTAGATAGCTCGTTGATAGAAATACAGGGATGAAAACCACATACACCATATGCATACGTATGTAATGTTCTATGACATGTCCGGTCCAGTTCTTCCCTCTCTTACATAAAAAGTGTTGTATTTATTCTGTTTTAGGCATCTACATATAACGTTTTGTTCTTATCAACACTTTCAAATGACAAATGATTTATTTTCATTTCAATCTCCCATGACGCTTCTTAGCTACACTTTCAACAGACCGATGCTTTGTGTTCCTTTCATTGCCTCCTCGCTGCCTTCAAACCTCCGGACAACAAGCTTATGCGTAATGGATGTTCTATCACGAGTAACAGAGGAAGAAACTCGTGTGTTGAGTGGTTTGGAGCGCGTGCGTTTGTCTCGATTAAAGACGAGGTCAGGTCTGTTTTCTTTCCTCCTTCTGAGCCTCGGAGCTAAAAATATTGAGACGAATGTTGTAATGTTGTTTGCACGCGTGAGAAACTGCAATCGTTTCAAAGGCAAAGGCGAAGTGTTACTGAAAAAAGGTTAATCTTGTGAATGCTGTTACGAAGGAAGGTCTGTCTGCTGTGTTGCGTTGTGTCTCTGCAGTGTGTTAGGAAATCCAGTTTTTCTTTCTGCAAGTGATGTTTTCTCTGTGTGTGTGTGTGTGTGTGTGTGTGTGTGTGTGTGTGTGTGTGTGTGTGTGTGTGTGTGTGTGTGTGTGTGTGTGTGTGTGTGTGTGTGTGTGTGTGTGTGTTCTACGTTAGTGTGTTGCTTTGTGTATATCTTCGGGCCATCTTTTTGTTTGCGTTTTATGTGTTTTGCATGCTAGTGTATTCGTGTTTATGTGTCCTGAGTGTAGACGTATTAATACGGGATGTAAATCGAGGAGTGTTGTCCCGGTGTGTGGTGTGCCTGGTCTCAGGCCTATCCGAAGATCGAAAATAATGAGCTCTGAGCTCGTTCCGTAGGGTAACATCTAGCTGTTTCGTCAGAGACTGCAACAGATCAAACAGTGAAACACACACACACACACAAAAAAAAAAACGCGCACACACACACACACACACACACACACACACACACACACACACACACACACACACACACACACACACACACACACACACACACACATCCCTTCTACCGCTATTTTCATGCCAACTACTTTTCTGATCTTGCTAACAGCATGCCCCTCTCTTCCCACAGCACAAGACTTTATTCTTTCATTCTTATTCTGTCTACCTCTTCAAAGTTTACCAATATCCTCAGTCATTCGCTTTCTGTGGTAAACTCTGGCGCCTCCTGCCTGCTTCTAAATTACCACCTTTCTATGACTTGGACTCATTCAAGAGGGAGGTTTACAAGATATTTATTCCTTACTTTTGACGAACGCTATTGACCTTTCGAGACCGGAACCTCAGTGGGGAGTTTTCAAATTGCAATATTTATTTCCCTTGGTCGATTCTCCTACTACAAAAAGCACGCACGCACACAAACACACACACACACACACACACACACACACACACACACACACACACACACACACACACACACACACACACACCGCGGAGTGTAGTGGTTAGCACGCTCGACTCACAATCGAGAGGGTCCGGGTTCGAGTCCCGAAAAGCGGCGAGGCAAATGGGCAAGCCTCTTAATGTGTAGCCCTTGTTCATCTAGCAATAAATAGGTACTGGATGTAACTCGAGGAGTTGTGGCCTCGCTTTCCCAGTGTGTGGAGTGTGTTGTGGTTTCAGTCCTACCCGAAGATCGGTCTATGAGCTCTGAGCTCGCTCCGTAATGGGGAAAACTGGCTGGGTGACCAGCAGGCAACCGAGGTTGTGGCCTCGCTTTCCCGGTGTAAGGAGTGTGTTGTGGTCTCAGTCCTACCCGAAGATCGGTCTATGAGCTCTGAGCTCGCTCCGTAATGGGGAAGACTGGCTGGGTGACCCGCAGGCGACCGTGGTGAGTTACACACACACACACACACACACACACACACACACACACACACACACACACACACACACCGCGTAGTGTAGTGGTTAGCACGCTCGACTCACAATCGAGAGGGCCGGGTTCGAGTCCCGGGGCGGCGAGGCAAATGGGCAAGCCTCTTAATGTGTGGCCCCTGTTCACCTAACAGTAAATAGGTACGGGATGTAACTCGAGGGGTTGTGGCCTCGCTTTCCCAGTGTGTGGAGTGTGTTGTGGTTTCAGTCCTACCCGAAGATCGGTCTATGAGCTCTGAGCTTGCTCCGTAATGGGGAAAACTGGCTGGGTGACCAGCAGGCAACCGAGGTGAATTACACACACACACACACACACACACACACACCGCGTAGTTTAGTGGTTAGCACGCTCGACTCACAATCGAGAGGGCCGGGTTCGAATCCCGGTAAGCGGCAAGGCAAATGGGCAAATCTCTTAATGTGTGGCCCCTGTTCACCTAGCAGTAAATAGGTACGGGATGTAACTCGAGGGGTTGTGGCCTCGCTTTCCCGGTGTGTGGAGTGTGTTATGTGGTCTCAGTCCTATCCGAAGATCGGTCTATGAGTTCTGAGCTCGCTCCGTAATGGGGAAGACTGGCTGGGTGACCAGCAGGCGACCGAGGAGGTGAATCACACACACACACACACACACACACACACACACACACATACACACACTCATACTCACTCACACAGGTTCCCCCCATCTCAGTCTGCCCGACAGTGCTCTCTGTTCGTCACTATTGACATTTACTCACATAAAGCTCAATGGGGGAAAGGAAACATATTGCCACCATTACGTCCAATAATCTGCGAGGAGGCAACCCCTCCATGCCACGCCTGTCTCACCGCCTCATTCAGCTCCGCAAGACAAGGCCGCGGCCACCGAACCGTGAGTAATGGATGCCTTAAGTAGTCGCTTTACACGGCCCTGCTCACCTTGCCGAGGGGGGTTGCGAGGAGGACGTGCGAGGATATTTAGATGCGAGTGAATTATAGGAGACCCGCGGCCAAGAACGTTAAGCGCCCGCGGTTTGAAATTATGTTTAGTGTGTGGTGTGGGAGCGGCTGGAATGTGTTGGTGGCGCCGCGGCAGACAGTGTGGTCCCCAGGTAGTCCGCGATGGCGCAGCGGTGAGGTTCACTGCGATGGGTAAAACCAAGCCACCTGTATGCAGTGGAGGTGCATGAAAGACATCGAAGGAAAAAAATTGACGTTGCGTGTTCCGCGTGCAGTGGTCACAGAAAGCGTGTTACTTCCAGGCAAAAAAAAATGTGTGATTTGGCGAAAGAAGAACAAGGTGTGGCAACTCATCCCAGCCAGTGTCGCTCTGTTTTGCTGTGCAGATTGAACTGTAATTTTCTTTCATTAATAACTCTTGAGAGACGCAGGTATTTTGTTATTACATAATATCGTCAATTTTTATAATTAAATGTTGACCTTCCTACAATGGAAATAAGGTTGGTGGTCATCATTGTGATAACGCAAGACAGGCAGAGACAGACGCTCTCAGTAATAGCGACGCACAACATACACGTCAGAATAATGAGAATACTTGCTGAACCCTGGGCACTGCCGTAGTGTTCGGGGAATAAGACACAATGAATCAAACAACAGAATAATGAAGAGGTCACACCTGTAATTATTTCCGAGACTCACATTGAAACAAAAGGAGGATGAATTAATTCAGTATTCATCGTCCTTGTAGTGCGCATCGTTTATCAGGCAGGGGCAGTAATGATATGCGCCGAGTAGCGTTCATTATCCCCGCAGCGGGCGGAGGTAACTCATGTCGCGGTGAACTGTACTACTCACTATTAACTGAGATACATTGACTCACGCACAAGTTATTTCACCGTAATTCCGCGTATCATTAATTTGAATAATTGAAGCCATCACATCCCACGGACCTAATGCATGACTCCAGCAAACAACACCGGTAATAGCATTTTGTGCCTGAACTCGCCGCGCCAGCCTCATACTGGAGACACGCTGCCTGCTGTCACAGAGTTGCTGCCGTCTCACGATGAACACAATGGTTTATTTAGAAGGGAAAGGTCTTCAGGACAGAAATATCCTAAGCTTCGTGAAACAATTTTGGCTTTATTCTCTCATCCGGAATATTATGCATGGAGAAAGAGGAAGAAGAGACTGTATTCATATTTAGATCTTTATGTAACAAGTAAGCGATGTTGTCTTCAAAACAGTAATATACCAAGTTTCAGGCACTAATTTAGCTTGCTTCTTAAGGAATAATATGTCTGAAGGAAAAAAAAGAAAGATATACTACTAGATATACTGCTCATATGTAGATACACTGAGGACCAACCTTCGACAGTACAGAAGTCAGATAATAAATCATAGATAAGAATATAGAATCTAAGGAAAAGGAAATTTAAGAAGACAATAGTAAGAGCTCCTTCTTCATATTGAACATTGATACAATAGGGAAGGGATATCGTCTTCACAACAACGATATCTGAGATTTGACTTATAATGTTTCTCATCCACATAGATTCCTTTCTGTAGCGGCGTCAGTCAGTCTGGCCCAAATATCATCTCGAACTTTGGTGAAGGTCTGCGGCTCAATTGGTAATGAGGGAGTCGTGTTGCGTGTCTGGTTTTGACTCTTCGCCTCTCATGGCTGTCCTTGCAATCAGTCTGTTAGTGTCTCGAGATACATGGGATTTTGATAGCGGCAGCGATGGTTTTGACGATGAAGAATATTAAGTCTGAAGAAGATGATGAAGAAGAAAAAGAAAAAACATGAACAAGAACAAGAATAAGAAAAAGAAGATCGACCGGAAAAGTACGAAGACCGGGCAACAATTCACTGATAAGGAAACAGTCTCAGGAAAAATAGACATAAGAACCCAAGGAAGTCTAAGAAAAGAAACACTGAAAATATGTCATCTCATTGTATACTGAGGACCGAGTTGAAGGTGCGTGGAGATCAAGTACCAAATCTCCCTCTGAAGAAAAGCACACCTAAGAATTCTAAAGAGCTCTAGGAAAGGAAAGACCGAAGAATGTATGTTGTCTTAAGAACACCAGAAAAAAAATAACAGAAGGAAAAGCAAGTGTTGGTAGGACAGTGAAGGCTGACCGGCATCCATTATCCCTGGTGGCTACACACGCCGTACGCCTCGATTGGTAATGACTTGGAGTTGCGTACATTGTGTCTTATCAGAAATTCGATCCCTCACCACACCGTCTCATGATTACACTTCAGATCAGATTCTCGGTTTTCACTTCAAAATGCATTACACTCTCCTGGGATCTCGTGGCCACCAACTAGCGTAAATGATATAACATGAGTGAAATAAGTCAGGGTCAGTGATCAAAATAGGACGAAAAATAATACGTTCGTACTCAGCACAATGGGATTTCAAGTAAGAGAAAAGACGAAACTGTTTCGTGAATGAAGTGGTAAATAGACGGTATAGATTCAGTTTAATTATTGTTAATCTCGGCTCATAAAGGAGCTATGTTTGAAGGGAGATTAGACAAAATGATGGACGAGGACGATCGGTACATGGTTTATACAAGGAATAATTCGTGTGGACCTGAAGGCGTCCTGGAATCATCCTTACAACATGTTTCTATCCTTTTATGCAACCCTTAGAATTTATTGAAAGGAAGCCTTGCTACAGCATTTTATTTCTGACTCTTGCCTTTATGCTATATTTCCCGTGGGAGGATAAGGCCAAGAGACTCCCTCGGTGCTGCTCGGCTGATGAAAGGTTCCTCGTGCATCACACCATCAGCCAGACATCAGAGAGAGAGAGAGAGAGAGAGAGAGAGAGAGAGAGAGAGAGAGAGAGAGAGAGAGAGAGAGAGAGAGAGAGAGAGAGAGCGCAAAGAAAATTACGCGGAAAAAAATCAAAACACACCGCGTGCCGTCATATCACTGCCTTTGTAGTACCCTTCATGCTTTTTTTTTTTCTTATATGAGTGTCTAAAAAATTTTTCGTTCTTTTTTCAACGTTTTTTTTATCTCTGTCCTTACGTTTACAGCCACTTCCACCCCAGTCTATCTCCGGTAACGAGTCTTGCCAGCGCGGAATTATTAAAAGTAATGCACTGTACATAGAAAGCTGACCTACAATGTTGCGGACTTGATGCTTTAGTACTTGTGTGTGTGTGTGTGTGTGTGTGTGTGTGTGTGTGTGTAGTGGCGCATTGTTCACCTATGAGCCACGTTGTGATGTTCCTACAATGGGCCTTTACTTCCAATTATCTTCGGGAACCAAGCCACGCCCGCCGCCACGAAACGCCAGACAAAAACTTGCATTGCAACGTCAGAACTTTGTAACCGGAACCATTCGCGTGGCTTGGAGAGAGAGAGAGAGAGAGAGAGAGAGAGAGAGAGAGAGAGAGAGAGAGAGAGAGAGAGAGAGAGAGAGAGAGAGAGAGAGAGAGAGAGAGAGAGAGAGAGAGAGAGAGAGAGAGAGAGAGAGAGAGAGAGAGAGAGAGAGAGAGAGAGAGAGAGAGAGAGAGAGAGAGAGAGAGAGAGAGAGAGAGAGAGAGAGAGAGAGAGAGAGAGAGAGAGAGAGAGAGAGAGAGAGAGAGAGAGAGAGAGAGAGAGAGAGAGAGAGAGAGAGAGAGAGAGAGAGAGAGAGAGAGAGAGAGAGAGAGAGAGAGAGAGAGAGAGAGAGAGAGAGAGAGAGAGAGAGAGAGAGAGAGAGAGAGAGAGAGAGAGAGAGAGAGAGAGAGAGAGAGAGAGAGAGAGAGAGAGAGAGAGAGAGAGAGAGAGAGAGAGAGAGAGAGAGAGAGAGAGAGAGAGAGAGAGAGAGAGAGAGAGAGAGAGAGAGAGAGAGAGAGAGAGAGAGAGAGAGAGAGAGAGAGAGAGAGAGAGAGAGAGAGAGAGAGAGAGAGAGAGAGAGAGAGAGAGAGAGAGATCTCCGCTCTCAGAAGGATCGCCAGTTTCCTCGACAGGAAGGGGAGACTGCTGCTGTACAAGGCACAGGTGCGGCCCCACCTTGAATACGCAGCTCTCTCCTGGATGTCCTGTGCCGCCACACACAGAAGGAGACTGGACAGCATCCAACGCCGCGCCATACGGCTAGTAGATGCTGCACTACCACCTCACCCAGAGCCTGAGCGTCCCCTTGATTCACTGGAACACCGCAGAGACGTGGCGGCGATCGTAGTGTTCCATAAGGCACAGGTGCAAAGAGTGCCACATCTGGCAGGGCTGCGTCATCCTCTAAGAGTCACCGCACGGAGCACGAGAACGGTGCTCAATGGTGGTGACGCCGTAGAGGTGCCGCGATCCCACGGGTGTCAGCATCAACGCACCTTCGCAGGACGCGTCTCCAGGATGTGGAACTTGTTCACGGCCGCGGTGCCTCACGTCCAGGAGATGAACACACAGTGTCAAACTGATGGCACATAAGTGGAGACAGACACTGCCAACTCCTCTGACACTCTTTGTGACGTGACACTCAGTGTAGTGCAGTGCGTGAATAGTGCTAGTGAAGTGAAACGAATAGTGCTCCATTTACATGCTGACCATCTTGTATATTATCTATTTTTAAGTCTTGTAAATATTGTAGAGAAATAGATTGTAGTACCCTTTAGAATAGGTAGCACACGACAGTGCGCCTTTGGGTACATGTTCCTTTGTATTAAGTTTTGTTTAAATAAAAAAAAAAAAAAAAAAAAAGAGAGAGAGAGAGAGAGAGAGAGAGAGAGAGAGAGAGAGAGAGAGAGAGAGAGAGAGAGAGAGAGAGAGAGAGAGAGAGAGAGAGAGAGAGAGAGAGAGAGAGAGAGAGAGAGAGAGAGAGAGAGAGAGAGAGAGAGAGAGAGAGAGAGAGAGAGAGAGAGAGAGGAGTTAGTCCTTTTGCGATTTGAAGAAAGGTCTGATACTTAAACAATACTATCTGTTTTTCTTTCAATGATGTTTTTTTTATTTTTATGAAGAACATTTTCATGATGTTTATACTCATTGCCTTGTCACACACACACACACACACACACACACACACACACACACACACACACACACACACACACACACACACACACACACACACACACACACACACACACCGCGTAGTGTAGTGGTTAGCACGCTCGACTCACAATCGAGAGGGCCGGGCTCGAGTCCCGGGAAGTGGCGAGGCAAATGGGCAAGTCTCTTAATGTGTGACCCCTGTTCACCTAACAGTAAATAGGTACGGGATGTAACTCGAGGGGTTGTGGCCTCGCTTTCCTGGTGTGTGGAGTGTGTTGTGGTCTCAGTCCTACCCGAAGATCGGTCTATGAGCTCTGAGCTCACTCCGTAATGGGGAAGACTGGCTGGGTGACCAGCAGACGACCGAGGTGAAACACACACACACACACACACACACACACACTTAGAACAGCGCTACCAGGTCAAATCGTCGCCCAGCACTCTAACCACCCTCGCTGTCCAAATATTACGACCGTCAGCCTCCGTTTCATTATACCGAGCGCCGCCTCCAAAAGAGTGTGGCTAGGAGGGCGCCTTGGACCATCGCAACCCGGCAAGCACCACTTATCCTCATAATGCAACAAGAACACTCGGCTTTACAACACGACACGGATGCAAACGAGCAAACGAGCGATACTGAATACGTACAAATAACTATCTTAAAAGAAACTCAGAAATACTCAAATAAATATTATATACTGTGATGAAAAGTATTCTTAATCTATCCTAATAATATAGACCTTGAATATCATCAAAATTAAATACGTAAAATGTCCAAAAAGAGAATATAAATCACCCTAAAGGATACTAAAAAGCTATTCATGGATCGTGTTACACTTTTTGGTATCTTATAAACGCTTCCCTCTTGCTTCTCATGGAAAAATGTGTAATTGGAAACGTGGTACAGAGGGACACAGAGTACACAAGAGACGATTCACAGTGGCGCTTGCAAGACTGCTTGTGATAAGGAACGGAAGAGATTAATTATATATCAGCAAAATAATAACAGAACGATAACAAAGAGGAGGTGTGAAGGACAAGGAATGAGAAGAAAATGAACTATGAGGGAAGGAGGAAAAAGAGGAAGAAGAAAACAGTGACAAACAACAACGACAACGATGACAACGAAGAGCAGGAGAAATAGATATGCATGACAGAAGAAGACAAGGACCAGAAGGAAAATGATGACCACCACTCCGCTATCCTATCTCGCGCCGTGACCTAGAGCCTGCTTTCCCTTCAACGTGAGTAGTAAAGGCAGACGTGACACGGCACCTGGATAACAACCACACTGAGAGACACTCGTGCGCTCATGCTGGTAACTGGAAACTGGGACCTGGAAACTGGAAACCGTCAGCAAATATACCATGACTTGATCGGATTCCAGCTCACGGTAAATATATCA
Source organism: Portunus trituberculatus (assembly GCF_017591435.1). Classification (NCBI taxonomy): domain Eukaryota; kingdom Metazoa; phylum Arthropoda; class Malacostraca; order Decapoda; family Portunidae; genus Portunus; species Portunus trituberculatus. The sequence goes on along the minus strand of NC_059264.1, from coordinate 8,021,691 downwards.
TAGTCAAGTGTGTGTGTGTGTGTGTGTGTGTGTGTGTGTGTGTGTGTGTGTGTGTGTGTGTGTGTGTTGGGAGTGTGATTGGAACGTGATATGGGCGATCTGAGTGCACTGGTGGGTGGGTCGTCCAGATAGGTGAGCTGTCCAGCGATCAATAGCTGTGCCGCGACGAGATGTGGGCGGCTAGCGGTGGGCGGCGGGCGGTGGGTGGTGGGCTGGGAAAAGTGGGTGGTGAAGTGTAGTGAAAGTAGACAGCAATTATAGCAGAGCAGCAGGCGGTGGGGTATTAAAGGCGCATAATGAGTGGTGGGCTGAATGTAGTGGGCAATGAGTACGAGATGGGAAGTAGTGAACTGTACTGAATGAAGGTGTAGGGAACATGAATCTGAATGTAAATATTTGATGTGTAGGAGCCCAGGGTTGGTGCATAACTCGTATGAGGGAGTGGAGAGTTGTGAGGTAAAACGAAAGGTGGGCAGTGAATAGACGATAGATTGGTGGACTGGGAAATGTGGGTAATGAATGGTGGGCAGTCGTGGTAGCGAGTAAAGGAGGAAAGAATGGGTGGTGGGCAATGGAGGATGGGTAATTGGTAGTGGACAGTGAAATGAAAAGGGTGGAAAGTTAATGGTTGAAAAGGAAGTGGTAGCGAGTGAAGGGTGGTGTATGGCAAGAGTTGGGCGCTGGACGGCTGGCGGTGTATGGTTAGCAGTGGCACATGGCGGGCGGCAGAAGATAGGAGGCGGGCATTCGTGAAAGAACCCCGTAATGGCCACTTGGCTGGAGGGAGACCTTGGCTTGAAGTGACACTACCAGTCAACCAGGGCACCTCGAGTCACATTACCTTACCTTGCCTTACCTTACCGTACATAGCGTAACCTTACTTTATCTTACTCTATCTTACCTCACCTTATCTTACTTAGCCTTACCATACCTTTCCTTACCATACCTACTCTTACCTTACCTTACCTTATCGTACCTTACCTTACCTAACCTAGCCTTAATATACCTTACCATATCTTACTTAACCTTTACGATCCTAAATTTGATGAAGGGAAAAGTAAGTGTAATTAATCTAACTTAACCTTAATCAACTTTCCTTACCTAAGTTATCCTTATCTAGCCTTACATAACTTAATCTTATGAAAACTAAGCTTTATTTAATCAATCTTACCTTATCTTATCTTATCTAACCTAGCCTAACTTTGATTAACTTAAACTTATCTTCACTAACCTAACCTTACCTTATCTTACCTAACTTTATCCTTACCTTACCTTACTTTACCATACCTTACCTTAAACCTAACCTAACCTTACCTTACTTTACCTTATCTTACCTTGCTTTACCTTATCTTACCTTGCTTTACCTTACCTTACCTTATCTTACCTTAAGTAACCTAATCCAACCTAACCTAACCTAACCTAAGCTGACCTAACACAGCAGAACGCATCCCAGTGGAACATAACCCAAACATGACGGGAGACTGACGTAGCATAAAATAAAATGACAAACGTAAATTTAATACAATGCAAGATATATAAGAATCATTACACTTTTTTCTGACGCATCGATAATGTTAGTGATTCATGGGAAAGCATTAATAAAACCTACTATTTTATCCTGGAGGAAGGCAAAAAAATATACTGTTCCGTTGAAATTATTTGAGAACGCTTCATGGAAAAATTACTAAAGCTTAAAACTGCCAAAAAATAAATCTGTGCTAAATTGAAAACGTTATCCAAAGCGAGACAGATAAAGTAGCTGGCTTTGTAAAAGGGAGAGAGAGAGACAGACAGACACACACACACACAGAGAGAGAGAGAGAGAGAGAGAGAGAGAGAGAGAGAGAGAGATAAAACCATTAAATACGTTATCAAATTTATACACGCGTCCGTCCAATCGTCGATCCATCTATCCGAAATATACATAGCGCATACACACGTGCATACATACAGACGGCGCTCACTGCCCGCACGCTAACACACGAGGTACACAGGCAGCCAATGGGTGTATGGATTGAGATGGACGACAAAATGAAGGTGTTAATTAATCTTACCTGTCAAATGTATGGTAGAAGGGGAGCCATCCATCACTCTCTCTCTCTCTCTCTCTCTCTCTCTCTCTCTCTCATACAGAGTTGTTGTTCAAAGATTATCAAATTCGTCGTTTAAAATTCGAAAATTGCCTGAAACTAGTCGCTATTATACGTGAGGTTGATGAGTTAGTCTCTACTAGGTGTCAAAAATATATAAAAATACTTCTAATTAATATTTAAAACCACATAAGTTATTGTAAAGAACCCTCGTCCTTATCTCACGGGACTCGAACTCTTGTGAAGTTAAGAAATCCCAAAACTTCACCAATGAGCCACATGAAGCAGCAAAAACTATCACTACCACTGCGAGTCATTGCACCAGCCATCAGCGGGCCCTAGTGGTGGTGGTGGTGGGAGTCACTGGAACGCGGCAGGTGGCTGGGTGGCTGGCTGGCTGGAGGGTCACGCAGAGAGGGAGTTGGCAGCAGACCCGAGTTTGATCACTGTGTCCCGAGTCACACCCAATCGACCCGCGGCCAATGGATGGGAGTGTGCCGTGAGCGAAGAGAGTCACAGTCAGCGAGATTCTCCGTTACTGCCGAAGTCAAGATCAGAGAAAAGAAAGCAGTATTCCTCCAGCAGTTTTTTATCTCGCCTTATCTTATGAAGACTGTTTCAAAGGTATGTCAAAGGCCCTGGTTATTAAGTTATCATTCAGCGATATTCTCCGTCAAGTCAAGCTCTGAGGAAGGGAAGTATATTATTGCTTCAGATCTTAGCCCGCATTCTGAAACATTTGACTGTTATTGTCGAAGATTATTGCTTGCTAGTCGGGTTGTTTTAAGTGTTTTTAATCATCAAAATTATCTTTTACTGTCAAAATCACAGAAAAAGAATTAGTATTTTTCAGCAGTCCTCCAGTTCAGTTTTTGGGCCTTATTACTAAAAAGTTTCGTTCTCTCATAGATTAGAAGCCAGTATCTGATATAAGAAAGTAATATTCTTCCAGTTTTCCAATCCAGTTTTTTTTTTTATCCTTCTCTTTGTAACTTTATTCTCATTTTCGTACGCCACTTTCATAGTATTCGAAAATGTTTTTTGTTCTCATATAAAACTATTCCAGGATTTCTTTTTTTTTCATAGCAATCCTTTATTACTGTTGCGGTAAAGATCTAAGGAAAGGAACTACCAGTCTTCCGTTAATCTTCCTCTCCTGTTCTTCACTGAAATGTTTTTGTCTCCCATAAGGAATATTTTCAGAAAGCCATGGAAATTATTAGTTAGGTTCTATTGAGTACTTTTGTCGACGAGTCCTCTGTTACTGCCGATTCAAGATATAAGAGGATGACTTACTCTTCTTCTTCATCTGGGTTCTGACTATTTCCAAACCCACAGAGATTGTTAGTCGAATTCACATAGCTGTTTTATTTTTTCGTCCCACTAATGATACAAAATTATTCAAAAGCTTACAAAACTATCACTGGTATTATAAAAACACCCATAAAAGTCCCAGTAACTTCCAGAAGAACCTGTTAAAAAGAAGTCGAAGAAATACCCTCCCAGTAACATATGAATAGCGTGCCTTTACAAACTCTTTTCTTTCCTTCAGCTTTGTCTTGCTTTTACTGCCAATTATTTCTCCTCTGGGCTTCTCTGTCACGCCACACCACCGTCCCCGTGACTCCCTGTCCTCGTGTGTCCTCGTGAATCCTTGGACTCGTGCTTCACTTCGCCTCTGAGACAATTGGCATCGTCCGGAAAATCTTGGAAAACGAAGAAAAAGAAAACTTGGTCACTCGTGAAATCTGAATCATCCGCGTGAGTCGCCGGCGTTCAGTAGTGAGTGTCGGGAGCACTCCATTTGTTATGGTCTGGTTACGTGGCCTGGTTTACAATTGTGGTTAAGTATTTCCGTTTATGATTCCTGGTTTGTAATGTGTTGTATCTCTTCGCTGGTTAGAGATTGTAGATTAATTTCTTTCATTCTTTTATTTTACTATCATTTGTTCCTATTTTTTCTTCTTGAATTATTATTATTTTTTTTTTTTCGTAACTATTTCTGCGCTGAGACTTTTGTTTTTATTCTTGAAAGGTCATGACTTTGATATTGTTTTCCTTTTTATTCGTTTCTTATGTGTGTTTTGTCACTTGTTTAATTTTTGTGTGCATATTTGAGCTAATATTTTTCTAGGGTCAGTTTTATTTTCCTCTCCTCGCTTCTTTCTTTCATTTCCCTTCATTTATTTCTTTTACTTTCACTTGTATCGAATTCTTATGTCTCTATTCTCTATTTTCTCTAACTTGAAATAAGACAAACTGTAAAAGTCAATGCTCTCTCTCTCTCTCTCTCTCTCTCTCTCTCTCTCTCTCTCTCTCTCTCTCTCTCTCTCTCTCTCTCTCTCTCTCTCTCTCTCTCTCTCTCTCTCTCTCTCTCTCTCTCTCTCTCTCTCTCTCTCTCTCTCTCTCTCTCTCACCCAATATCGCATCACATAAGCGCCTCGCCATGCAGGAGGAGGAAGAAGAGGAGGAGGAAGAAGAGAAGGAGGAGAGGAGGAGGAGGAGGAAGCAGTTCTCGAGTGGCGGGGAGCAGGTGGCGGATTGGTACAGAAAAGACGGCCTCACATACACGGCCTTTAGTGCCTCTAGTATACGTGTGTGTGTGTGTGTGTGTGTGTGTGTGTAGGAGGAGGAGGAGGAGGAGGTAGATGTGTGTGTGTGGGTATAGATGGGTGGATGTGTTAGTGGTGGGTTTGGGTGGTGGGTATGGGTAGGTGTGGTCATATTCGTGGGGTTAGAGGGGTTGGTATGTGTTAGAGAGAGAGAGAGAGAGAGAGAGAGACAGACAGACAGACAGACAGACAGACAGACAGACAGACAGACAGACAGACAGACAGGGAGAGAAAGAGAGAGAGAGATGGAAACTAGGTGGGCTAAAAAGGAATAGACCGACATAAACAGATGAATAGACAGATAAACAGACAATTGGAGCTATAGACTGACAGACAGACAGACAGACAGACACAGAGAGAGACCGGCTACGAGAGTATATGGTTTTTATTGGAAATATAAATAAATTCAACCTTTTATGCCTCAAAAATTAATCATCATTATTCTTTTTTCAGGAAAGTCGCTCGTCAGAAGCTCATGAACAGGTAAGCTTGCGTCATTACCTGCTCACAATGAATAAATGAGACTAATTCTTGTACCAAAAATCTTTCCTGTGCGAAGGGAGAAAGTTGGTGAAATTTTGTTTGCATTATGATATACTGCATTCTTTTTATTGTAGTCTCTTAACTCTCTTTTTTCTTGTTGATTATAATAAAAAATTCTATTGCTTCTTTAGTGCTGTGAAATGTAGCTTGCGGCAGTGAAAAGGCTAAAACGTAGGTAAACTCATTTTTTTCCCGCCAGAACCACGACTGAATTGTAAGATATCAGGTTGTCCTTATTTGTGTCGTTCATCTCCTTCAATCAAGTAATAGCTTTAATAGAAACGCCATTCAATTTGCCGCTCGTTTCAAAGCAAGGCTGAATGTTTAGAATAATTAGCAAGTAAGAAGCATCAGTCAGTTTCGCGTGCCCTCAGCTGCTGAAATTGCTGTGGTTGCATTGGTGGAAAGAAAAATTAGTTTATCCTTCCATGTTAATTCCTTACGTATTAGCTTCTTTTTTTCATTATTTAGCAATAGTGTTCAAAGCCTCCAAATTCTATTCCTCCATCTATTAACTCGAAACCACCTTCCAGACAACTATCCCCTCTTCTTCAATGACATTCAACTGTCCCTCTCTCTCTACACTGAATATCCTCGGCCTGTCCTTTACTTATAATCTAAGCTGGAAGCTTCACATCTTATGTCTTGCTAAAACAGCTTCTATGAAGTTAGGCGTTCTGAGTCGTCTCCGCCAATTTTTCTCATCGCCCCCCAACTACTAACTCTGTACAAAGGTTTCATCCGCCCATGAATGGAGTACTCTTCGCATGTATCGGGGTGGTTCCATTCACACAGTTTTATTAGATAGAGTGGAATCAAAAGCTTTTCGTCTCACCAACTCCCCTTCTGTAACTGACTGTCTTCAGCCTCTTTCTCATCACCTGAATGTTGCATCTCTTGCTATCTTCTACTGCTATTTTCATGCTAACTGTTCTTCTGACCTTGCTAACTGCATGCCTCCTCTCCTCCTGTTGCCTAGCTGCACAAGGCTTTCTTCTTCCTCTCACCTCTATTCTGTTCAACTCCCTAATGTAAGAGTTAACCAATACTCTCAGTCATTCATACCTTTCTCTGGTAAACTCTGAAACTCCCTTCCTGTGTCTGTATTTCCAACTACCTATGACTTGACTTCATTTAAGAGGGATGTTTTAAGACATCTATCCCTGTCCACTGGTTAACCCTTTCGGATATCCAAGAGGACTGGCGGCTAAGTGAGCCTTTTTTTTTTTTTTTTTTTTTTTTTTGCCTTTGGCCAGTTTTCCCCTCTTACAATAAAAAAAGGAGAAAAGAAATATTCAGCCTTGAAATATTGTCTCTGGCGTCGTTAATTCTTTGAACTTTCAATAATGTCAATATCGACTCTAGAAAAAACAGATATAGGAATTCTGCTAAGTGTGTGTGTGTGTGTGTGTGTGTGTGTGTGTGTGTGTGTAAGAGAGAGAGAGAGAGAGAGAGAGAGAGAGAGAGTGTCTGTTACCTATGAATTTCTCTGCCTATATATCTGTTTATATGTCTCTTATACCTGTTTGTCTGTCTCTGTCTGTCTATGTGTCTGTCTATGGAAACGTAGCACAGTAACTTAGTTAGCAGAGAGAGGAAGCTTTTGACCTGGGAAGAGAGGAACTAGCGAAGGACAAAAGTGCAGGTCTGAGCGTGGAGTGGCAGCGAGAGGAGCGGTGCGGTGCGGCGGAGCGAGAGGCAGCGGTGCTATTAGTGCTATTAACGCAGGCAGAGGGCGCCGGGAGAGAGAGAGAGAGAGAGAGAGAGAGAGAGAGAGAGAGAGAGAGAATCAGGAGAGGAAGGAGCACCGCCCGTCAGGAAGAGGAAGCTTCGCCGTAATGAGATAAAAAAAAAGAATTCCTCGAATGAAATTATAAAAATACTCAGACACTCTCGTCGGAATCTAGCGACGGCAAATGTCAAGTGAGTGAAGTGCATGGTGGTGGTGGTGGTGGTGATGGTGGTAGAAATGGTGGTGGTGGCGGAGGCTGTGGCGGTACTGGAAGGTGAGAGTGGGTGGTAGGGGTAGCGTGGTCTCTAGAGGGCGAGGAGCGTCCCTGAGGGCACCTGAAGGCCGCGCAGCTCCAGCAGCAGAGGGAGGCAGCGAGGGAGGCGCAACGACTTGCACGGCGGGCGGCGACTTTTGGTCTAAATTCAAGGAGGCGGAATTTTCCAGGGTGTGGTAATGAATTTTTCAAAGTTAAGCTGCTCACCGCGCGGAGAGTGAAGGGCCTGATGCAGTGCGGCGTGGCGGCTCCGAGAGGCGGCAGGAGGCGGGGCAGGACAAGAAATATAATCTAATAATTCCTCCTTGCGCACGACACTTTGACATCACAACCCGTATATAAAGTGCGCCTCTGGGAGTGTCTGGGGAGACTTGGGGAGGGATGCTCTAGGAGTCTAGGGGCAGCGCCAGGGGTCATAGTAGCACCTTGACCTTCACCCTCGGGCATGACACATGCATGAAGGGAAACAGCAGTGGATGTGTCTCTTCCCCAACGCCTCCTCCCTTCACCTGTCTGTGTGCCTGTGTCTGTCTGTCTGTCTGTCTGTCTGTTTGACTGGCTGGCTGTCTGGCTGGCTGGCTGGCTTGCTCTGCTCCTCCGCGGCGCCACTAACTAAATTCGGCAAGTTTATTTTGACTCACCTGATCGCGTCTCGAAGTTTGCCAGGGTGAAGGAGTGGGAGGAGGTGGAAAAGAAAATATTTTGCCTCCTCCTCCTCTTCCTCCTCGTCACTCTTTTTACAAACTTTGGAAATATAAACAACACACTGAATATATTAGAACCTAACGCCGTGAAATTTGCCTAAACACTATGGCACTTAAACCGAGGGAACAAGTGTTGGTCTGAGGAGTGACGGGAGAAATACAGCAACACTTGAGAGCAGCTGATGAACTATTGTGTTGCCGGAGTCTCCTTAGCAGCGATAACACAAGACAAGCACGCCGTCCGTTTATCTCCTCCCCTTCCTAGCACTCCAAACAAGGTGAAGGGAAGGGAAAGAGAGGAGGTGGAGAAGGAAGGGATGAGATGTAAGAAAACTATGATGGTGACTGATGATAAAAAATGTAGTGAGAAAAGAGGAGAGTGATAGTGGAAGTGTTGCTGGTCTTAGTAGTAGTGGTAATTGTTGCTGCTGTTGTTGTAGATGTTGTAGTAGCAGTAGTTAGAGAAAAGTTAGAGAGGAAGAAAAATGTAAGAGAAGGGAAGGGTGATAGTGGCAGTGTTGCTGGTTTAAGTGGTAGTAGTAGTAGTAGTATATAGTAGTAGTAGTAGTAGTAATAGTAGTAGTAGTAGTAGTAGCAGCAGTAATAGAAATAGCAGTAGTAATAGTAGTAGTAGTAGTAGTAGTAGTAGTAGTAGTTTTGTTGTAGCAAGTGAAGAGTTAGGAGACAGAAAGTTGTCATTCAGGCGACGATTGTAGTGGGACAGTGGGGGTTGTGGGCAAAAGGAAATGAATAAAGGAAGAGTGAGATACTTAGCTAACTTCTAGAGGAGAAGGATGCTATGGGGAAAGAGAATCACTTCCTAAAGAGTGAGAAAGAGAGAGAGAGAGAGAGAGAGAGAGAGAGAGAGAGAGAGAGAGAGAGAGAGAGAGAGAGAGAGAGAGAGAGAGAGAGAGAGAGAGAGAGAGAGAGAGAGAGAGAGAGAGAGAGAGAGAGAGAGAGAGAGAGAGAGAGAGAGAGAGAGAGAGAGAGAGAGAGAGAGAGAGAGAGAGAGAGAGAGAGAGAGAGAGAGAGAGAGAGAGAGAGAGAGAGAGAGAGAGAGAGAGAGAGAGAGAGAGAGAGAGAGAGAGAGAGAGAGAGAGAGAGGGGGCATTGTGTTGGTTCGTGTGGGAGTAAGACTGGAAAAACCAACAAAATATATGAAGACTAGGAAGGGAGAAGTAAGAAAGTAAAGAAGTGAGAGAGTACGAGCGTGAAGACATAGTAGTGGCGGGTGAGGGGACGGGGAGACTGAGTGAGTGGATGGGGTATAAGATGGAGTTGCTGCGATGAAGGGAATGGGGAAACACGTATGAAGAAATAAGACTGAGAGGAACTAGTTGACATTTACAAACACTCCTGAGGCTAATACAACTGATGAGTGCTGTGACTAGCGACTGTAGGGCTCCGCTAAGGTGAAAGGTTGCTGTGGTAAAGGGAATGAAGTGCGAGGCTGATTCGTCTCTGGTTGAAATGTGACGGTTGGTTCTAGCTAAGTTTATTCTTCTCTTGGATTATTTGTTGCCTAGAGTGATTGGTTCTGGCTGGCCATATTTTTGCCGTGTTAATCAAGCAGCTCCCAGTGAGGCCAGTAGTGAGTGAGTGTCTCAGTGGGAGGAAGAGCAGAGAGCTTCAGTGTCTGTCTTGCCTCGGTATCATCTTCCAGAGACACAAATTCCCAGTAGCAATATTTTATTCTGAGGGACGTTCCTGGAGCAAGTCTTTCCTTTTTGTCCAATTATTCCGCGCAATTTCTTAATCTGATTAAATCTTACGCCTGTGCTGAGTCGTCCACGCTACGTAAAAATTTATATTCGTATGCATCAGGGATATTTTTCTTTCCCTCCTTCCTTTTCTTCCTTCCTTCCTTCACCATGAATAAATTTGCCTTCTTTCCCCGTTAAAGTTATCCAGGTGAATCCCAACTGCAGGAAACTTAAGACGAACAAAATCATTGTCCACGCATTGTAACTTTACCTCAAAAAAAGAAATTGTGACTCTTGTGAATGTAGAGATATTCCCTGGGACTACATTCTGCTTCTGAGTCACAGCCATACGTTTTCTCTTGTGCACATCCAAGTTACTCTTCCGTGAGTTGATCAAAGGCGGAGCAGTGTCGGGTGGCTGAGCATTTCGTGGGTGTGCTGTGTCCCTGTGTCTGTTCTGTGTCCTGTCTGCCGCCACCGCCCCCTCCCCCATCAACACACTCGCCTTTCATCCCGTCGCCACTTGACGCATTCCCTCTTTTCACTCTCTCGTCTCACTTTCTTCCGTCGAGGGAGAAAAACATTGTATTTTTCACCCCCTGCCCATCTCGCTGTCCCCTTTTTTTGGCGGCTGCCCTAGTGTGCCGCCTGTCCTCCTCCTCCTCCTCCTCCTCCTCCTGCTCCACCTCAAGGCCAGTGACAGCTTCATTCAGTGGCCTTCCTTCCAGCAAAGGCCCGGGAACTGCCTGAGAAATACTGCATCACAAGCTGCCTCTGTCCACGCTGTCTAGCTACGCACCGCTCTCCCCCACACATGGTCCGCTCACCACCGCCGCTCCGACACCCTGCCCTGAACTAGGCGCTGGTGGTGGTGGTGGTGGTGATGGTGGTGGTGGTGGTGGTGGTGGTGGTGGTGGTGGTGGCGGTGGTGATGGTGGTGGTGACTGGCCTTGTTTAAAGTTTGCACAGGCACCGGTGAAGGACATTACTCTCTTCCCTGATTGGTGCAGGCTGTGAGATGCAGTTCATGGTGCAGGCTGCGTCAAAGCACCCTTGTACCTTTACAATTATCCCTGATTGGCGCAGGACATGGTACAGGCTGCAGGCTGCTCAGGGAACTGCCGCCTTGTTAGCTATTCCTCTCTCTCTCTCTCTCTCTCTCTCTCTCTCTCTCTCTCTCTCTCTCTCTCTCTCTCTCTCTCTCTCTCTCTCTCTCTCTCGACACCCGGCGCGGCCACAGCCTGAGGAACAAACTTCTTTCTCTTTGTTACGTGTTAAATTGTCATGTTTGTTTTGTTTGTGTTGCTTGTTATTGCTATTTTTTTTCTGTTGTTTTTGTTTTTATTACTGTTGTTATTATTATTCATTTCTTCTTTTTCGCCTTTCTACCTTCTTTTCTTCTTCTTCTTCTTCTTCTTCTTCTTCTTCTTCTTCTTCTTCTTCTTCTGCTCCTCCTCCTTCTCCTTCTCCTCTTCCTCCTCTTTCTCCTCCTCCTCCTCCTCCTCCTCCTCCTCCTCCTCCTCCTCCTCCTCATCATCATCATCATCATCATCATCATCATCATCATCATCATCATTTTCATCTTCTGTTATGACGCTTAGATTAAGCAATCAGTCAATCAGTCACTCAATCAGTCTGTCAATCCCGGTCCATAGCCACCAACAACACCACCACCACCACTACCTCACACAAGCGCTGCACACAACACTGAGCGTATTCATCACTCCACACGCCGCGGACACTTGCTGCATCTACCAACTCCCGTGTGCCGCTGGAAAGACTGGAGCAGAAATATTCATCGGTACTGTGTGTGTGTGTGTGTGTGTGTGTGTGTGTGTGTGTGTGTGTGTGTGTGTGTGTGTGTATCGGCGGTAAGACCTTTGTTAGGCCCTTCAGTGTTAATACCTTTGTCAGTGTTCCGGCGGCGATGGTGGTGCGGGCTTGCCATCTGCCTTCCATCACAGTCTGGGCGAGGCATTTGCTAGTATAGGCTCGTATTCTGAAACACTCCCACACCGCACCTTTAGTCGAACTATATTCAAAAGCCTTTAGTTGGGGATATACGGATATATTAACGGTGTTTCATATAATGCCAGTGACAGATTACCATTTCTACTCTAATAGTAGAAAGAAGCACTCTTAAGAACCCGGTTAATCATCTCAGTGGCTTTTTGAAATGGTTGTGGTGAGAGAGCAAAGCGTTTCAGAATACGGGCTTTAAACTGAAGGTGATCTGACATTGAGCTACAATGCGTAGAACACCTCAGCCTCCCACATACCGATAAGGGGAATGGAATGGTAAAGGGAAGGTGGGGATGGGAGGAATGAGGGAGGATGATGAACGACGATGGAAGATCAGGGAGAGGAAGAAAGCGGTGCTGATGGGTGAGGGAGAGTAAGTAAGGGTAAAAAGGAGTCTTGAAAGTGGGCGAGTAAAGATGGAAGGTGATGTAGAAGAATGAAAAATGTTGAGGGAGAGCTAGGAAGACTGAGGCAGCCGTGAGTCAAGAGAAAGAAGCGATGAGCGAGGAGAGAGGGTTAGGAAGGTGAGGAAGGAAGTGGTGAGTGAGGATAAGGAAGGAATAGGTAGCAGTGAAGGGAGATTAAGGGAAGGTGAGGGAATAGTGAGGGTGAGGAAGGAAGCAGTGAGGGGAGTTTAAGGGAAGGTGAGGGAAAAGTGAGGGTGCGGAGTGAAGCGGTGAATGAGGATGAAGGAAAAGGTAGCAGAAATGAAGGGAGAAACAGTGAGGGTGAGGAAAGAAGATTAGGGTGGGAGTGTGTGCCGTGCCAGCCTCCACCGAGTATCCCGTTCACGTTTACAGAAATTCCTGAATGTTATCGACGCTGCCTCTCCGCCACCAGTTCGCCTCGTCGGACCGTGCACTGCCTCACGCCGCGGCTGTGACGAGGTTGCTACGGTTTGTACGATGGATGTCTCTAGGCTGCCTTTCCTCAATCCTGCTCTCCTGCCCTTTCTCTCATCCTTTCACCCTTTCCCTCCGTGCTTTCATCGTATTCCTTCCTTTACTTTTTTTTTCTCTTTTTTTCTCGTTTTCTCTTCTTTTCTTCTTTTTATCCTTTCCTATTCATGCTTCTCCCTTATTTTTCATTGTTTTATTTTTTACCTTTTTTTTTCTTTATCGTCTTTCCCTTTTTATGTTTTCTGTTTTCTCTCGTTTTCTTTCATTTTTTCTTTATTTTTTCTTTTCCTTTTATGCCTTTTTCTTTATTTCCTCCGTTTTCTTGCCTCCGTTTCTTCTCTCCTCATTTCTTTTCTTTATCTTCTTCCCTTTTCTTTTATCCTCTTTCTTTTTCTTCCCCATTCTCCCTCCTTTTTCTTCTGTTCCGGCCCATTTCTTCCTCCTCCTCCTCTCTCATATTCCCTATCTTCCCTTATCTCTTTCTCTTCTCTCCTCCTTTCTTATTTTTCTCAATGTTATTTATCTTTCCGTTACCTGTTCCTTTTTCTTTTTTATTCTCCTTCTTTCTTCCTTCTCTTTCCTTCCTATACTTCTTTCTTTTCCACAATCGTACCTCCTCTTTCTCCTCTTCCCTTTTCCTCCCTCCTCTTTCTTCTTTATTTCTGCCGTCTTCCTTCCTTTTCTCTTTCTTTTCCACAATCCTAATTCCTCTTCCACATACCCTCCTCTCTCTCTCTCTCTCTCTCTCTCTCTCTCTCTCTCTCTCTCTCTCTCTCTCTCTCTCTCTCTCTCTCTCTCTCTCTCTCTCTCTCTCTCTCTCCCCAATTTTCTCTTCCCTTCGCCTCTACCATTCTTTCCTTCCCGCCATTCAGTCTTTTTTTTTTTTTTTATATCGTCCATTCCTACATTTACTTCCTTTCCTCCTCCCTAACTCCCCCTTCCTCCCTCTCACGTGTGTATGAGCACTGGTGTTGGTCACGCGATACTTTTACCTGTGTGACTTACCTGTGTTGTTTACCTTTGTTGTTTACCTGTATAGCTTACCGGTATGGCTTACCTATGTGGCTTACCTGTGTGGCTTACCTGTGTGACTTATGTGCTACGAGGTGCCTCACAATCTGGCTTGCTCTTCCTTACCTTTACATCATAGGTAAAACGCCGCCATCGTTACTTGCTCCTTCATCTTCAAGGACACTCGCCTCCCACGCACACACACACACACACACACACACACACACACACACACACACACACACACACACACACACACACACATGCACGCACGCACGTCCCACGTTTTTTCATCAAATACATGTCACTGTTCATATATACAACCACACCAACACATAGCCAGGCACAACCATCCACACGACACCACCACCCACGCACACCCTCGCACACACACACACACACACACACACACACACACACACACACACACACACACACACACACACACACACACACACACACAGACATGCACCTTTTTCTCCACCATATACACACCACCACCACCACCACCACCACCACCAGCTCACTGTCCATGCCACCAGCGCCTCGTGGACTTTAACTCTATTTCCGCTGTGTTAAGTTATTTTTTTGGTGTTAGATAGTATTGGAAGACTTTATGAAGCATTGGTTTGTGTGTCGCTTTTTTGTCAAATGTTTGGAATTTATTCTTAGTAATATATTCTTTTTTTACTTATTAGTTTGGAATATTTGTTCGTTTATTTGTTTGTGTATTTATTTATTTCGTTTACAGTATTTATATGTCGTTTATTGTATTCTTGTATATGCTTTAAGTTCATGGTTTCTTAATAATTTCTAGTTATTTGCTCATTTATTTCCATTCCAATTGTTTAGTATAATATCAAGTTATTGACCTTTTATCTATACACACATCTATCTCCTTATCCATATCATTTATTTATTTGTATATTTTCCTACTTGTTCCCTTTTAATTCTTATTTTTACTTTTTTTCATATTCACATCATCAAAATTATTTTTTATTTACTCATCCACTACAAGCACATTCTCATTTCCTTCAATCTTCACTAGCACTAGATTGATTTCCTTGATTGCTTTCATCACGCTGTGCTATCATGCGCGCCACCAAGTGTATTAGCCACCATTAGGGCTCCAAGCTGTGTTGCCTCGTGGCGCGCGTCTCAGAGGCGGGTTATGCACGTAGACTCAATGTTCCTTTAACCTTACACTAATAAAACTAACTGTGTAATGACTGGACTGAGTATTGCTTTCCATTTCCCTCTCTTTTGTATGATTAAGTCTGAAATCTCTCTCTCTCTCTCTCTCTCTCTCTCTCTCTCTCTCTCTCTCTCTCTCTCTCTCTCTCTCTCTCTCTCTCTCTCTCTCTCTCTCTCTCTCTCTCTCTCTCTCTCTCTCTCTCTCTCTCTCTCTCTCTCTCTCTCTCTCTCTCTCTCTCTCTCTCTCTCTCTCTCTCTCTCTCTCTCTCTCTCTCTCTCTCTCTCTCTCTCTCTCTCTCTCTCTCTCTCTCTCTCTCTCTCTCTCTCTCTCTCTCTCTCTCTCTCTCTCTCTCTCTCTCTCTCTCTCTCTCTCTCTCTCTCTCTCTCTCTCTCTCTCTCTCTCTCTCTCTCTCTCTCTCTCTCTCTCTCTCTCTCTCTCTCGCTGTCCCACACATCATGCAGTCATTCTCTCCACCTCTCACACTCCTTTCCCATCCCGTCCCATCAGACACC
The DNA here is from genome assembly GCF_017591435.1 of Portunus trituberculatus. Classification (NCBI taxonomy): domain Eukaryota; kingdom Metazoa; phylum Arthropoda; class Malacostraca; order Decapoda; family Portunidae; genus Portunus; species Portunus trituberculatus. The sequence continues at coordinate 8,006,394 of NC_059264.1, read as the reverse complement.
TCCAAACTCTTGCGGGCGAGAGTGGTTGCCAGTGTCTGATTATGTAGTAATTGTTTTGTTGGCGGCGTCATCATGAATGCATAGTGTGTGTCTCTGTCTCTGTGTGTGTGTCTGTGTCTGTGTGTGTGTGTGTGTGTGTGTGTGTGTGTGTGTGTGTGTGTGTGTGTGTGTGTGTGAGTCGTATTCTGAAACATCTGCATCACTCCTCCACTACTTTCAAAGAGCGCTTGTTAAGACTTTTTTTTTAATAAGGAGTGTTTTTTATGGTTTTAGTGAAAGATCAACAAAACGTATATACATTTAGTAACATGAGAACTCGCCAGCTTGTCTGTCATCTTTGTGGCCTTTGGTGGTGGTGGTGAAAGGGCTGAGTGATTCTGAACACGAGCGTACGTATTGGTGGTAGTGGTAGTGGTGGTGGTGGTAATATTCATAGGTAGGAATACATTATGCGGGAGATCTAAGGCAGGCTGAGATGAAGTGGCAGCGAGAAGTGGAGCTGTATTATATGGCTTGATGTTATTGCGTTACTGTGTTATCATTACTTGGTGAAAGTGAGCAGGAAGGAAATGTATACACAGTGGAATGTCGGTTTGTGTAGTTTTGGTTTAATGTTATGTGATTAGTTCGTTTTCTTCTTTTTTTTTATCGTGGTGGTGTTACTTGTTAATTGACCTAGGAGAGAGTGAGAGTGCAATCCATACTGGGAAGATGAACTGGGTGTTTAATTTTGATGCTATGGGAATGTTCCTTATTTCTTTTTTTGTTTATTCTTTTATTTTACGTTTTTTGCTATAGTGAAAAAAGAGAAGGAACGGAACAAAGTAAGACAAAGAAAGGCGAAGAGGAAACCAAACAAAAAAAAAATGCGAAAGAAAACGTGGGGGAGGCAAGGGAAATAACAGAAGGAAGGATGTAAAAGGAGAGAGAATGGGAGAAAGAAACAAGAATGAAAGGAACATGTGAAAGGGGACCGTGGGCGAAAGAGAGAGGAAGAAAAGGGTTAAGGGAAAAAAGGAGAGAAGAAAATGTAAAAGAAAGGAAAAAAGGTAAAGAGGAAAGATGCCAAAAGGAGAATAGGAGAAAGGAATAACGTGAAAGGAGAGGAGAAGTGGAGAACGAAAGGAAAGTTAGGAAAGGTGTCAAAGGAAAGGAGAAGGAAAATGGCGAAAGAAAGAGAGAAATGAGGAAAGTTGTGAAAGAAGGAGAATAGAAGGGAGAGAGAGAGAGAGAGAGAGAGAGAGAGAGAGAGAGAGAGAGAGAGAGAGAGAGAGAGAGAGAGAGAGGGAGGGAGCAAAAGTTGGAGAGAATGTATAAAAGAAGACGAAGGGAAAAGGGAGAGGGAGTGAGAAGAGAAGACGTGCAGAGAGAGAGAGAGAGAGAGAGAGAGAGAGAGAGAGAGAGAGAGAGAGAGATACGGGGAGGAGAGGAAGAGGGAGAATTGGAGAAGAGAGTGAGGAAGAGATATGAAAGGAAAGTGTGAGTGTAGGAGGAGCGTTCAAAGTTTGTGTGGTGTGTTTGGGAAGAGATGGTTGTAGAGACGAGGGCTTCCTGCCACATCCTCACTCAAACTTGTGAAGAAAACGAGACGAAGGAGTTATTGACATATTTTCTTTTCTTTTCTCTTTATTCATTTGTGGGGCATGTGCGTGAATGAAACTGGGCAGTGAGAGAGAGAGAGAGAGAGAGAGAGAGAGAGAGAGAGAGAGAGAGAGAGAGAGAGAGAGAGAGAGAGAGAGAGAGAGAGAGAGAGAGAGAGAGAGAGAGAGAGAGAGAGAGAGAGAGAGAGAGAGAGAGAGAGAGAGAGAAGTATAACTGAAAAAAATATGATGTTTATTCTTTGTTTGATTTTCAGATGTATGTTTTCCGTTTTTTTTTTTTTTTAGATTTTGGTGTTGTCCATTTTTATTCGTTTTTTTCTTAGATTGTTTTAACGTTATTTATTTGTGTATTTCTTTTTTGCTTTTTGGTTTAGATAAAAAATCAAGGACGAAAGTTATGTCACGCATTTCAAAACATTTCGGTTCATAACTAACATTTTCGACATGAATGAAAAAGAAAAAAAAATTCTTGTGTCTAGTGATTGAAGATATATGATACTCGAATGTGTGACCATTTCCGGCTTCAACCTGACGATAATGTCTGGTAAATGAAAAATAATCCTAATGACACTCGTCTTATATTAAAACCTTTGGTAGCTTTACAAATCTAAACACTAAACGCGCACTTAAAAAATGTTACTGAATCCTTTATAATACTTTTTACTGCTTATGTAAGCTTCCAAAACCTTGATTTACGCTTGGACCAGCTTGACATCTTAGATATTCTTGCAATTCAAGGAAATGAACACGCAAAATAAATAGATAAACTGGACAAATGACCAGAAAAAACGATATTACCTTCTTTTACATAAGACTATTAGTACGCCATTACCACTTTATCATTTTACCATAATAAAAAGACGCAAAAAATCAAAATGCCTCATAACCTCTTTGCTTTGAGTCAAATCCTCCAAAATCCCAACCAACACTTGCACGGCACCACAATATTGGACTGAGAAGCCAAAGGGAAGGCAAACACACACACACACACACACACACACACACACACACACACACACACACACACACACACACACACACACACACACACACACACGGTGACCCAGTTAACGCTTACAGCCCTTTTCTCCGACATGAGGCAATCGTCAACCTACCTCAGGAAATAGAGAAACGAACACGAGTACCGGAGGGCAGCATAGTTGATAGCGTGGCCCTTCCTCGCCACCCTTGGGACGCCACGTTACTAATGATGGAGAGCTGGCACAGTGTAGGAAGGTGATTGATGTGTTTTCTTAGGCTATAGAGGATGACTGTTGGGACGCTTTTTATATGGATATACAATGTGGGCTTTTCACGGGAATTTATTGGCTAAAGGAGGTATTATTACTTTATTACTATACCATAAAAAAAATTAACACCATCACTTCTTTACATTGAGTGTAATCCTGAGAGACAAAGAGTGCTTCAGAAATGCTGTGTGTATGTCTGATGTTTATGATATTGTCTAATGCACGAAAGATAATTGAACATGTCGCCGTTTCCATATTCGAAACTCGTGACATTATTTCTGACTGGCGTTTTTTTTTTTTTTTAATTTATACCATGTGGGCTTTTCACGGGAATTTATGGGCTAAAGGGGATACTTTATGAGGTACCTCCTATCTCAAAGCCCACCCGCTAGGAAACCATTGCCCCGACTGAGGAAGCCCAACCTACACTCGGACCGTGGACAGGATTCGAACCCGTGCGCTTGGAGACCCCTCGGACCCCAAAGCACGTATGGTTCCACTGTACCACTGTATGATTCAGTTTGTCGAATGAAAGTTTGTGGATTTTGAAGTATTATTTTTTCAATATTGTGGTGAATAAAAGATAATGGAGTGCCAAGTACTACTTCTCACTAAAGATGAATTTTAAAGGCTGGATAAAGGTTAATGGATTTTGAAACTATTTCTGAATGGGGCTGTACATTACTGTTGTGAATAAAAGTAATGGAGTTTCAAGCACAATATCTGACTAGCAATGAACAAAAACGTGTAGAATAAAGATTAGTAGAAATTTAGACGTTATTTCTGAATAGCTTCGTACAGTAATATGGTGAGTGATATTTTGTGAAATCGAGCACCAATTTTAACCCGAGCTATGTGTCATGCTGTCTTGTGAAAGTGGGTGAAACCTGAATTATCTTTTTCTTCACTTTAAAATATTGTGTAATGTACGAAAAAAATTGAACATGCTGCTGTTTTTTATATTCCAGAACCAATTCATTCGTATTATCATTTTATCTAACTTTATCAAGCTTGAACACATAACTTTTTCCCCTCCTTTTTGACCCTGGAGACTTTGCCTATGCCATTCATGCTATGACCCTTATAAACGTGGCCAGTCTTTCCCCGGGAGAAGCAGTGTCATTTCTAGTATTCCCATTAGTCAGTTACAGAAAAAAAAGCGGAATTGGACAGAATATTTAAACTCCTGCCATTTGATTTTTTGATAGCTGCAATTAAGTGTGGTTCTCTCTCTCTCTCTCTCTCTCTCTCTCTCTCTCTCTCTCTCTCTCTCTCTCTCTCTCTCTCTCTCTCTCTCTCTCTCCCTTTTATTTCAGCCTCTTTTCATTTTTCTAATTATCTCTTCTCCTTTCTTGTCTTCTTTCCATATTTTTTCCAGTAGTTAGTCTTTTTCACACATAGAGAGAGAGAGAGAGAGAGAGAGAGAGAGAGAGAGAGAGAGAGAGAGAGAGAGAGAGAGAGAGAGAGACTTGGATTGTGACAGATTAATTAGCATGTGAAGACGAATGGAAGGCGGGGAGAAAAATTAAACTCTTCCCCTTGCCTGTTCTTTCCTTCCTTGCATCCCGCATACGTCACATTTGACTGAAAGGCTTTTTTTTCTCTCACTACAACTATTTACAAAGGCCACAGAAATAATTACCCGGGTTCTCAAGACCGTTATTTTTTTCCTTGTTGACAATGCAGAAATGTTGATAACTTGTCGCTAGAATCGTAAAAGTAACCTTAAGAAAAATATGTAACTTCAACTATAACCTTTTGAAATTAGTGGAGATGCTGCAGAGAAGTGTTTCAGAATATGGTGTTTATACATAACCAAGAGGACACTGGTGACCAGAAGCATCAGGGAGACAGAATAACCTTTCAACCCATATCCGCCTTTTGTAATGTGTGGGGTGACTGCTGAGAGACACAAAGGGGAATTGGTGATGCTCGGGGACTGCCACGTGTATGTCCGATGTTTTCTTTCCCTTGTGTTGTTTTGTGTCGTAAATTATTCACTTGTCCTTAGAGATAGACGTGGTGAGGGATACTAAACCGACCTGGTGGTGCACAGGGACTGCCATGTAAAAGAATGACATCCTCTTACAGTTTACCTTTTCTTATGTTTATTTTTCTATACTATTTACTTGTCCTTTGTCGTCATTTTGTGATGATTTGGTGCGAGGAACCGGACACTGATAGGAACTGGTGATGGAAGGCGACTGACACGTGTGGGCATGACGTAAGCAAAATTTTCAGGGACGTAAATCGAGAGAAAGCATTTCAAGTTTGATTAATTTGCGTCAAAAAGAGAATTAAGAAGAAATTGGGTCTTGAATAGAGAGATAAATGACTGGAATATATTCAACAATGAGATTGTTAGTGCTGAGGAGAAACAAGAAGAAACTTAGATTTTTTTTTTCTTTTTCATAGTAAGGAAAACAGTCTCAAGGTGAAAAACTGATAAAAAAGAAAGAACAAATAGCAATACGCTCCCTAAAAGACTGTAGTGAACAACATAGTTTCAAAAGTGTCTTGCTGCTCCCTCATGAAGCAACACAGGTCATAGGTAGCAGAAAATACAAAAACAGGTAGAGAACTCCAACAGATACGAGTAAAAGGAATTAAAGAGTTAGAATGATAATTAATTCTTGTAATGTTAAGGTGAACAGAACGGAAATGGAAGTTTGATTATATTGAAAGGATTAGTCGTGTTCTTTCGGGTTTTCTCTTATTGAAGCTACATAATCCTTGCTAACCCACCACTATAGTCGCGAACACTTGCTTGAAACCCAAATGATTTACTCTCGAACTAGTTGAAAGTAATTGAGATAAAATGCTGAAAAGTTTAAAAATACAATCCTGCATCCTTCATCCTTTTGTCTTCTATCATTTCTCTTCAAACTAAATTAAATGGATTCATGAAAATATAGAAAAAGAAAAGTCGAATAGTTGTAGCACTACCTTTTTATTTCCTGTTGAGTTAATTAGTGCTATTGACTAAATGAAGTAGCAAGTGTCGTACTGTCATTAGTTGTCAGAGTTAATCAACTAAGGCCATTATCTTGAAAAGTTTTGCGTTCTCATTAGGAATAATTGCATTTACTTGTTGTGTTCTAATATTCAGAATGTGAGTCAAGTATGTACTACCTTCCTTTTTAATGTTTATTTTTTTTATCCATATTTGTAAAAGCTTTATTTTCTCGTAAGGATTATTTCCAGAGAGCACTTAGATCATGAAATCGCGTTTTCATAGTGATTTCACCATTAAAGATAAAGAACCTGTTAAACTATCTCTACAATCATAAAAACACCCTTAGTAAATTTCACAAGAAGCTGTTTAAAGTAGGCGAGATCAGACATCCAATCGTTTCACAATACGGTGGAAGGTCGTCAAGTCGTGAATGTTCCTCGTATACATCACCCTCACATCCACGCTCCCCAGGTGTCAATACTTGTGGTTTAGGAAGGTGGATTTCATGACACTGCTATGGCATCTCAGTTTAATCACATCACTTTATTCTACTTCCTGATTACAGTTGTTGAAACAGACTTAATAAGGAATAGACAAACTTATGACATTTATCCCATTCTTTTGGCTAACTCTTTTGATTGTGTTCTGAGATCTTCACCTCAAAGGGCCTTTTCGTAGTTTGTGTTGCCCTTGGCCTGTGTTTCTCTCTTACTTAAAAAAGAAAAATTAGCTTGCAATGTATATTCTGGAAAAGGATTGTCATTTGTATGCTTATTGGCTTCTTGTGATAGCATGGTCTGTATTTTGAAATGCCTAGGGCTCCCACAAAGACTCTGTTTAAAGAATGAAGAGATGATCAATCATTGGTATTTTCCTCATGTGATGCAGACTTGTGTTGTGAAACGCTTTTAGCTCTCACAGAGGTTGTTTTGATAGCCCACAAAGATAATAAGTCAGGTTTTCATGAGTGTTTTACATGATGTAGAACATCATGAACTGGAAACCATCACTTGAGTTCCTGAAAATATCCATGATATTCCCAGTAATATCCAGAGAACCCTTGTTAAACTATCAATACAACCACGTAAACACCTATGAAAACCCCAATAGGATCCACTTAACCCTTGCTAAACACCCATGAAAATCCCAATAGTAACTAGAGAACCCTTGCTAAACTATCACTAGAACCCCACAAACATCCATGAAAACTCTAATAGTATCCACAAAACTCTCCCTGAATATCCATGAAAACCTCAGTCGTATCCATAGAAGCCTTGTAAAACTACCACTAGAGGCAAACAAACACCCATGAAAATCCTCAAATAGCAACTACACAATCCTTGGTAAACCATCAATAGAGCCACACAAATAGCCATGAAGACCTCAATAACATCCACAAAACCCTTGCTAAACTACCACTAGAACCACACAAACACGCTGAAAACAACCAATAGTAACTACACAATCCTAAACTAACACTACCACACAAACACCCATGAGAACCTGAACACCATCCACTATAGCCCGTTCAAACTAATCAAGATAATGCGCTGGACCATTTAAGAATACTGGCCGGGGACATAACGGGCAGAGTTAGGAGGGGACGGGAAGTTGTTATTCTTGCGGTGAGATCGATCAAGAGCCGCCAGGGGAGACCATAAGGAAGGCAAACTACTCACGGTGACCCAGATACTGCTAATAACGCTATTCCCTGTTATGAGATCCTTTAGGTCTTCTGGGCCTTCTACATCTTCCCGGTCATGCTTACCCACTATGTACGCTCACAAGCACCTAAGTAAGTAAGGGCTATTCTGATACTCGCCCAACCTCACCTTTACTACATTGGAAAGATTCTAGTTGAAGTGACACGGTGTTTTTTATCATTCAAGTGATAGATTAAGGAGTTTTTACGTCTTTTCGGTCTTGCTCAGCCACTTTGTACGGTCGCAAACACCTAAGTAAGTAAGGGATGTTCTGAAATGCGTCTCACCTCACCTCTACTACATTCGAAAGGTTCTAGTTGAAGTGACACGGTGTTTTTTATAGTTCAAGTGCTAGATTAATGAGTTTTTACGTCTTTTCGGTCTTGCTCAGCCACTATGTACTGTCACAAGCATTTACACTTAAGGGCTATTCTGAAACGCTCTTCACCTCACCTCTACTACGTTTGAAAGGTTTTAGTTAAAATGAAACGGTATTTTTTATGGTTCAAATGATAGATTAACAAGTTGTTTACGTCTTTTCTGTCTTGCTCACCCATTATGTACAGTCACAAGCTTTTACGTAAGTAAGGGCTATTCTGAAACGCTTCTCGCCTCACCTCTACTTCATTCAAAAGGCTCCAATTGAAGTGACACTGTGTTTCTTCATTTTTTCAAGTGATAGATTAACAAGCTTTTATGTTTTCTTGGTCTTGTTCAGCCATGATACTTTAAGGATACGAGCACCTAAGTAAGGGCCATTCTGAAACGCTCCTCACCTCACCTTTACTACATTCAAAAGGTTCTGGTTAAAATGACACGGTGGTTTTCATGGTTTTAGTGATAGACTAACGAATTTTTTTATTTTATTAATTAAATAAATGCTTATGAGAACCTTGCTAACCATGACTGTGGCGTCTAAAAATAGTCGAGGTGAAGTAACGCGGGATTTCAAGCATGTTACTTGTGGTTTTAGCGACAGATTGACAAGTATTCTATCTTATCAATAGCAGATTTTTTTTTCTTTTTGTAAACTCGGCCAATTATATCTCTGTGACCTTTGGAAATAGCCATGGTAAGGTTACAAAGATTTTTAGAGATCTTTTTATGATAGTGACAGCTTAGCAAGACTTTTATATTATCAGCAGGAGAAACACTCTTGATAACTTGGTTAATCATCTCTATGACCTGTGCAAATAGTCTTGGTGAAGTTACACGGTTTTTTAAGATCCTTTTAAGTGTTATGGTGACAAAATAAACAACATTTTACATTATCAACTGGAAAACGATATTGAGAACCTGTCTAAACATTTCTGTGATCTTTGAAAATAGTCATGGAAAGAGGACAAAACTTTTTAGAATAAGGCTTTAAGTGAGAGGACCGTTTTCACCTTTAGGATAGCGTATTACTTACCAGGTGAGGCGGTGTGGGAAGCAGGTGACAGGGACGAGCCGCCTTAGTTACCAGATGATGGAAGAGGTGGCCGATGGAGATGGAAGGGCAGGGAGGATGGGACTTCGTGTGTGTGAGAGAGAGAGAGAGAGAGAGAGAGAGAGAGAGAGAGAGAGAGTGAGAGTGAGAGTGAGAGTTAAAATGAGAGTGTAATTCACTGTTTGATCTGCTGCAGTCTCTGACGAGACAGCCAGACGTTACCCTACGGAACGAGCTCAGAGCTCATTATTTCCGATCTTGGGATAGGTCTGAGACCAGGCACACACCACAAACCGGGACAACAAGGTCACAACTCCTCGATTTACATCCCGTACCTACTCACTGCTAGGTGAACAGGGGCTACACGTGAAAGGAGACACACCCAAATATCTCCACCCGGCCGGGGAATCGAACCCCGGTCATCTGGCTTGTGAAGCCAGCGCTCTAACCACTGAGCTACCGGGCCGTTGTGTGTGTGTGTGTGTGTGTGTGTGTGTGTGTGTCTGATATTTAAAAAGAAAGATTATAGAAAATCCTTTACATGATGTTTAGTATATGCATCAGTATTTCTATAATTTTGCCAGTGAAGTCAATAACTGTGTGTGTATTAACGATGTATGTTCCTAATCAACACAAACTCTAATACCACTTATGTACTTACACCAAATCTATGTTTTTTTTCTTTGCCTATCTGTCCGTCTACCTGTGTCTATAACTCAACTGTCTAACTCCTTTATAAAACTAGATCCCAGCACCATCTTTGTCCTCACAGCATCTCTCGTACATTTGTAGCTCCCTCCGTCTATACATCTCGCTCCCTTGACAACCGTACCTGAGTACTGCTCCAGGGTTGACCACAAAGACGAGACACAAAGACAGAAGGTTCACCGGCGCTGCGGCAATTCATCCTGCAAACGGTGGGTTCCTGGAAAGCTTTGTGGTGAGCGCTTATCGTGTGGCGAATATACCAGATCGATTCACTAAGGCAAGGTGTCTCCGCCTGGCAGAGCGTTTAGGGCACGATACAACACATGGTTTTTTGGGTTTTAGAGGGTAAATTTGAGGGATTAGTTACTGAGGACATAAATGGTAGAGTGATTCAAGTCTCAGTATCTTTTTTCTTTATTTCTGAGCGGGTCACTTTAGTAGTTTTTTTTTTTAGTGTTGTTATTAAGCCAAAAGAATAAAATACCCCAAAACGATATTTGCATCAGGGAGACTAACTGATACAATTATCTTGAAAATTTGCATCAAATCAGTCACGTATAATATTACTGGTAAATAAAGATATTTAAAAATTTCAAATATTTTTTCTATGTAAGGAAGAAGGCCGGCCAAGGGCAAAAAAAAAGGAAAAGATAAAAATAAAAGACCCACTTGAGTGCTGGCTCTCTACAAAGAGGAAAAGCGTCAGCCAAAATTAGGGAGCAAATGCCTCGATATCTCTCTCTTAAAAGAAGACAAGTCGTTGGAAGTCGGAAATACAGATGCAGGGAGGGAGTTCCAGAGTTTACCAGTGAAAGGTATGAATAATTGACAGTAAAGTGCTTACTCCAATTTTGCAAGTTCAAATTTTGCGATACGCCAATTTTGCGACCAAGGACCAAAAATTGCTATTTTTAAAATTTGCCCATATTGCTCCTTTCTCTTGGTATTGGGAGTGGTTGCGGGAGAGAGAGCGTTCCCGCAAATTATATATTACTGTATTATAATGGCAATATTTTATTAATTTATTCATATTTATCATATTATACTATATTATTATCATATTTATATTATATTTATCATAGTTTGGTGGTTTTTGGCTAGTTTTCATAAAAATCTGGCGGTAATTCAACGAAGCTCATCTGGCAACACTGCCCCGCTCCATCCCGCCTTCCATTTGTTTACGTACACCTCCACGGAGTTCTCTGCAAATTTAGAGGAATCCTTGTGCTTGACTTTGTGCGACATGGCGCCACCAACCAAGAAAAAGCATTAGGCTAACTTTGGAGCAGAAGATGAAGATAATTAAGATGAAAAGAAATGGAAAAAGGAACTGTGATATTTCTAGAGAGTTTGGTGTGGGAGAATCAACTGTGAGAATGGTGTTTAAAAACAGTGAGAAAATTGAAAAAGCTGTAAAAACCTATGGTGGACAGCTTTTTTATTCTCGTAGCCATTGTACAAACACTGTGATCATTCATATGGAAAGATACCTGGCTCAATATATATGTGATATAAATATGGGCAAAATATTAGGAAAATATTGAAAAATTAGGCGACCATGGACGAGGGGTCTACCATATTCAATTTTTCCCATAGGAATAATACTTCCAATTTTGTGATTTCCAAATTTGCGACCCACAATGCCGCCCCATTTCTCGCAAAATTGGAGTAAGCACTGTACTGCTTAACTCTTGCGTTAGGGAGTTGGACAGAATAGGGATGAGAGGAAGAAAAAAGCCTTGTGCAGCGAAGCCGCAGGAGAAGGGGAGGCATGCAGTTAGTTAGCAAGATCAGTAAAACAGTTAACATGAAAATAGCGATAAAAGATAGAAAGAGATGCAATATTTCGGCGGTGAGAAAGAGGCTGAAGACAGTTAGTCAGAACTCCAATTATTTATCTTTCACTTTATGTATTTTCTGCTTATGGCCATTGTATTCTAGTCAGCCTTTCCGTTTCTTTGTACTAGTAACCTTCTTCCCTTTCTGTAAATAATCTGGCTCCTTATTATGAAGTAATTAGTCTGGTTCTTTTGCTTTGTTTTCACACGGAAAATGCAGGAACCTTGTTATGTCATCACCTCAAGTCTTTACGACACTGAACTACTGCTGAAAAGAGGCTGCTTGACACTTCCATGAATTTTCGATTATTAGTTTTACTGCGCTTTAGTGGGACTTTGTTAGCACTGTGTTGCCCTTGGCCTGAACTATATGTAAAAGGAATAGATAAATAAGTATGTTAACTTTCTTTAGGACATTCTTTTATGAAGAACAAACTTGCCAATGATATAATTTTAACCTTTTAACTGCCACTTGGTATGTCTTTTCTTAATTGCCAATCACTCTTAGACATCTTTACTTGTTCTACATCCTAATTCACTCTTTGGACTGGGAAGAAATTGAAAAACGTATTCTTTTTCATCATTAACTTTCTTGTAGATACTTGCAAAGACCTCACGCATCGCTTCTGGTGCTGCAAATTGTTTCGTGTCAGTGAAACAGTTGAGTGACTTCTATCCTCCTAGAAAAAGGAATAAAAAAAAACTTATTAGTTTTCCCTTTCACTGTCACATTACCTTCACTTCCTTAAGCTTTAACAGGACTCACCCTCAGTACGCGCAGGGAAGCGAGGACTGCCTGGATTGAAGAGAGTGTTTATTGAGGAAAAGTTCAAGAGAGTATCCTGATCCAGACACCTTGGGAGCCAAATTGTCCAACCCATTTAAAACTTTTTGTAATTAACATTTTTTGGGAAGAGCAGCAATTAAGTGGGATTTTTCTTTATTTTCCCATTTGTTTTTGTCCTTGGCCAGGCTTCGGGAGAGAGAGAGAGAGAGAGAGAGAGAGAGAGAGAGAGAGAGAGAGAGAGAGAGAGAGAGAGAGAGAGAGAGAGAGAGAGAGAGAGAGAGAGTGCAAACATAAATAGACAGACTGACACATGACTAAACAAAATGACAAACATAAAAAAGAGAGAAACAGACAGACAGGACCATTAACCCTTTGTCTACTATTTGGCACATCATTCATTACTTACTGAGCCTTTTAAAACATCTTTATTTGTTCTACGACCGCCTCCAACCTTTAGACTGAATATGAATTGAAAATATGTATCTTTTTGATTCCTTATTTTCTTGTAGACTGTTTTGTATCGCAATGAAAGGATATATTTCAATCTAAACTCGTGCGTCCTTCTCTTCATAAGGCTCATATATAACAAGCAGTATAGGAAATTACGTGATGTAGATAAGAGAAAACCCCTTTCCCGACCATCTCATTAGGGCAGTATTAGAACGGAATGACAACCCTAGGTTGGCCCGAAACGTAATCCTCTGTGGTGTTCCCCGTGTGTCTCCTTTGGTGTCCCTAGCGATGTCCCAGTGGTGTCCTAGGCGGTACTGGTCGTGTGGCCATTCCAGGTTTTACAAAACGCAAGGCATCTTTTTGTGACGGCCCGACACACTGCAGTTCCCGCCTAATGCTGCTGCTCATAACTCGCCTCCCGGACTGCAGGACTTAAATTAGAGTATTAGTGAGAGCATGGCTTCCCCGAGTCCAGCTCCCTTCACTCTTTCCTTAGCCTCACACCCACGTGCGCGCGCGCACACACACACACACACACACACACACACACACACACACACACACACACACACACACACACACACACACACACACACACAGTTAGATAAAGTTAATTATAATTTCAATATCACACACAAAATGCAAAATATTTACAGAAGATGCAAATCCTAAAGTACAAATTAAAACAGTACTTCCTACGTACACACACACACATACACACACACACACACACACACACACACACACACACACACACACACACACACACACACACACACACACACACACACACTCCTGCGGTCGCTTAAGCTAATTAGTTTCTTTCCCCTTCCCTTTCCTCTCCCTGCCACCCTTCCACTTGAGGAACGCCCAGTGACACCGTAGGGAATACATCGCCTCTCCCAGCCTGACCTGTGCGGGCAGACGAGGCAGAACACGCAGGATACCGGGGTGGTGGAAACAATAACAATGAATAAACATGAAAAGGAACGCTTAGCAGATAAGATGCAAAGCCTAAATTAAAAATATGTGACCATAGATTTGTTTAGTATATCTCAGAGAATCAAATATTAAAAAGTTTGTAATGGAAGGAAAGAAAAGCTGATTACAGTTTACCTTTTTGAAAATTGTAACAATTTAAAAAATATATCAAATATTTTCTAAGGCCTAAATAGGTTCTGAAATGGTACCAAAAGGAACGCTATCTCTCACATAATGTGTATATGGTTTTTTTTTTTCTGATGCTGTCTTTACAAGATATAATCATATACTAAAAAATTATCAAGGTCTTTGACTTCCAGTGATTTATTCTGAATGTAAACAAAACTATATGAAAAACAAAAATGATATCAAATGAGGTTTGACATTAATCTAAATTTTCAATATGCCAACCAGATCTGAAATATGCCAAACCTGGCAATCCCTGCCTATGTTCTCAGCCTTCCCTGTGTCGCCTCACGTCGCGCGCCAGTCTTTACTCTAAACAACGTTGATAGGGGTCAGTTTGGATTGCTGTTTGCTTGTTTGTGGCCTTGTGACCTTGTTACTGCAGCAAAAGGTAAATAAATAGCTTGATTTTTTGTTTTTGTTTTGTTTCATGATTTATATATTTTCCATTATTATGTCAGGTGTTAGTGAAAGTGTCCGGAATTTTGATTGTTCAATTATGTCAACTCTACACTTGAACAACAAAAAGAAAATATGAAACACTCAGGACACAAGAATAATAAATGAAAGATACCAGAATACAGGTAATAGAAACTAGACTGATATGGACAGCGTAGAGCATAGAAACAGGTATCATGAAAGAGGAAAGCCGAGCACATAACATAAACAGAAATACCAGAAGGGTGAAACACACGAGAATTCACCACCGCTCTCGACCTTCAGTAATAAATGCCACTTCCCAGGAAGGACAACATGACGCTCCATATATTAACTCCAAGCCAAAGGGAAAATTAAATGCAGTTGAGATATTAAACGCATCCACTAATCATGTTTTAAAAAACTATACACATATACGAACATTGTCTCAGAATTAACCTTATGACTGGCGGTGACGTGACTTATTAAATCTGAGGAACGCTATGTAATTCTACTGGACAAAACAAAAGTTATAATTAATGCGAGTGTTTGAGTTACCTTGAAATTACGTGCTTGATTACTTCAGAATCATGAAGTAACATTCATGATTCTGAGTTTGTAGTAATAGTCTGTGTAAAAGGTGTAATAAAGAATAAATTAAAGAGAAATGTGATTGCCTATAGCATTGAATTGTTTCTTTGCAGTTGACATCAATCGCATTAGGTTTGCATGAGACATAGTGAAGAATAATGAATATACTGAAACTAAGAACCTTCAAATTGCATTGGTTAAGTAGAATTCATACTCACAAAAAATGGATATGCAAATGTTGATAATTGTCAGGCGAAGTAAAATCTGAACGCAGAAGAAAAATAATGAAAAATATAGGAAAAACAAATTCCTTAAATGTATACTAAGATAACATGAGGTGAAATTGTACTCTAAACCTGCACCACACTGCGCCAAGTTTGAAAAGTAATGGGAGTCAAACAGCTGGAGACATTAGAGCGTTGCCTTGGCTTCCTGCTTCCCGCTTCTTGCTTCCCGCTTCCCGCTTCCCTCTTCCCTTCGTCTAGCCTCGCTGTGGGTAATGCATGAGAGAGCCAGAATGTCGCCTTTTTCCAACCACTGCGGAGGGGAAGCTCGTGTCCCTCGCCAAAAGAACATAAGAACAGAAGTAGAGCCACAAAAATTAACAGGCTTACAAGTAATACAGGAACTTAATGAAATAAGGAAAGCTGCAAGAACACGTTGGATCTACATGTAGCAATTCCTAAATTAGAATCAGTTGTCTTACACAATATAAAAACGTAAGAAAATATGGGAAGCTGTAAGAAAGCACCACGTCTACATGTGGCCTTCCTGTATTAATATCAATTCCTAACATAATAGGAAAATACAAGAAAATACGCGAAACTATAAGAAAACATTAGGTTTCTATGTGAATTAAAATCAACAGGCTTACATATAACACAGGAACGTTAGAAAGTAAGGGAACGTGCAAGATGCCATTGAGTGTCCTTGTGGTGGTCCCTGTATAAAATATTTCCACCTATATTCACGTAATTCCCCATCCATCTTCTATGTTGTAATCCTGTATAAAGCTTACCTACCTGTTTCAATCTATCATCATTGTCTTCTGTGTTACAATTATTGAATAATGAGCTTTGAGCTCGCTCCGTAGGTTAACGTCTGCCTGTCTCGTCAGAGACTGCAGCAGATCAAACAGTGAAACACGCCCGGTAGCTCAGTGGTTAGAGCGTTGGCTTCACAAGCCAGAGGACCGGAGTTCGATTCCCCGGCCGGGTGGAGATATTTGGGTGTGTCTCCTTTCACGTGTATCCCCTGTTCACCTAGCAGTGAGTAGGTACGGGATGTAAATCGAGGAGTTGTGACCTTGTTGTCCCGGTGTGTGTTGTGTGCCTGGTCTCAGGCCTATCCGAAGATCGGAAATAATGAGCTCTAAGCTCGTTCCGTAGGGTAACGTCTGGCTGTCTCGTCAGAGACTGCAGCAGATCAAACAGTGAAACACACACACACACACACGCGCACACACACACCTCTACACTTGTCTGTCATCTCTGTTGGTCAATCTATCTGGTCTTATGAAGTTTCCCGCTGACTCTGCACAAACTTCATTACTGAGTCTATTCCTGTCTTGTACCACTTAAGAAGTTTCGTCCTTCCCTCCTCAGAGCAACTTCAGAAAACTGTTTTATTAATGCAAAAGGAAAGTAACGAGTAGATACTTTATTGAGAAGTTTAATGAAAAATGTGATCTGTAAACATTATTTTTCAACAGCTCTGCATCAGCAGTGTAATTGTTGAACATTTTCTTGTTCCTGTCGTTTAGGAATCCTTCCCTTCTATCCCTCTGCTGAAAAACTTTATTAGAAAAACGAAAGAATAAATAAAAATCAGTTATTGACGGAGTAAGAATGTTGATAAACAGAAAAAGTATAAATGAATGACAAATATAAATTCTTGATTTATGGAATGACAAACATAATGTTGCTTTATATGTTTATGAGAATCTGTTCCACTGATGAATAGATGAACGCGTTTACATCACATTGTTTTGCCCGAACACTAACCTAAGTTTTCCATCGACTCAGCATTAACAAGCCTATTCTAGTATTCACTTGAAAATTAGAAATCCTTCTCTCCCACCCTTTAAAAGTTTTCCTTTAAAAAATCTTAGCAATGGAACAGAAAGGCAAAAACAGAGAAATGAATTCATAAAGAAAGAAACGTAGATAACGAATGGATGGATGATAAAGGTAAAAAAAGGTCTGACCTCTTATTGACTAACAGAATATCACTATTAACAGACCATATACCATATTGTTCTGCACGCACCGTTACCAGAGCTCAATAAATAACATAAACAAGACCAAGCACAGGTTTAACCACACACAGAAGCATCTCTATCACTGCTGGGTTGTGTGAGGGAACCACAGGGAAAAATAAAAAAAAATAGGGTTTGTTTTCTAATAGTTGTACACGTGATGGGAACGAAACTCTGGCGCTGCAATATTAGATTAGGATCTGTGTGTTCTAATTACGTTTTAATTGCCTTGCCACTTTTTATGAAGCATTGAAAGCGGCGGTCACAAGCACACACACACACACACACACACACACACACACACACACACACACATGCACTTGATGTTTTGGGGTTTTGTTCACATATGGGTTGCTTGTTATGTCTTCCACAGATGAGAGGAGAGGAGAGTAAAACATCATATGCAGGAGAGATTTTTTTCCCCTTTATCCGTGTCTAAGGATATGTCAAAGGTAAAGAAAAGTAGTAAGGAAAAAAATGCCAGCTTAACTTCCCAATTAAATCAAAGGAGCCACATTAACGTCAATAGTTAGCTAGTCTACTTCCATAGGCGTCTTGTAACATGTCTCGTTAGCACGGTAACTGAGTAGATGGAGTAGCGCGTGGTGTGTGTTGTCTGTGTGTTGCGTAGCTGATGCCTTAACTAAAAGAAAAAGAAGAAAAAGTAATAATTTCTACCGATTTGACCCCAAACGTTTCTTCTAACAACGTGACGGAAATCTGAAACATTGACACATCTATAATTCGATCAATGGACAACAACATTATATACAAAAAATACACATTTTGTCTTCTTTGTATCAATGGGAATCAAAGTAGAGATACAAAAAAGAACATAAGAAAATAAGGGAAGCTGCAAGAGAACACACACACACACACACACACACACACACACACACACACGGTAGCTCAGTGGTTAGAGCGCTGGCTTTACAAGCCACAGGACCGGGGTTCGATTCCCCGGTCGGGTGGAGATATTTGGGTGTATCTCCTTTCACGTGTAGCCCCTGTTCACCTAGCAGTGAGTAGGTACGGGATGTAAATCGAGGAGTTGTGACCTTATTTTCCCGGTGTGTGGTGTGTGCCTGGTCTCAGACCTATCCCAAGATCAGAAATGAGCTCTGAGCTCGTTCCGTAGGGTAACGTCTGGCTGTCTCGTCATAGACTGCATGCAGCAGATCAAACAGTGAATTACACACACCGCGTAGTGTAGTGGTTAGCACGCTCGACTCACAATCGAGAGGGCCGGGTTCGAGTCCTGGTGCGGCGAGGCAAATTGGGAAGCCTCTTAATGTGTAGCTCCTGTTCACCTAGCAGTAAATAGGTACGGGATGTAACTCGAGGGGTTGTGGCCTCGCTTTCCCGGTGTGTGGAGTGTGTTGTGGTCTCAGTCCTATCCGAAGATCGGTCTATGAGCTCTGAGCTCGCTCCGTGATGGGGAAGACTGGCTGGGTGACCAGTAGGCGACCGAGATGAATTACACACACACACACACACACACAGAGAGAGAGAGAGAGAGAGAGAGAGAGAGAGAGAGGATAAGACGAGGCAGTGACCAGGAGCAGTGAGAGGCGGGGAACTGGGACTGAAATATTGCTGAAGTATTGGCAATAGTTTGGGTACAGTGGCCAGGCAGGGAGTGAAGAGTGTAGGAACCTGCCCTTGATGTCCCTGAGTAGTAGAGGCTCCGGGCGATGGTCGTGTCGTGAGAGCATAGGAGTAAATGCATCAAAGATTTCAACATTTTGCTCCTGGTCACCGCCGCTGCTCCGGGAAAGTCGAGGCGCAGTGGTCAAAGATTAGGGATCGTATTTTCAGATGTTGCAGCATCTTATTTCTTCTTCCTTTGCTCATGTGGGACTTCTTGGTGCTTTCGAGGATGGTTTTATGAATACACTGATGGCTTCACGAGACCTTTATACACACATACGCACAGTTATAAGGTTTTGCGGAAGATTGTTGACTTTTAAAGAGTGTATTTTTATGAATCTGAAAACAGTTTAGCAAGGTTCTTGCATCTATAACTGAGTCTTATTGAAGTTATTGGAGTTTTAAAGATGTTTTCAATAATCCAGTGATGGCTTAACAAAAGTTATACATTTTTAAAAGCCCGTAGTGAAAGTTACTGGGCTTTTTAAGGGTATTTTCTTTCAAAGTTTCCGGTGATTTTATTAATTCTATACCTCTAAAATTAAAAATTTAAATTTTAGATCAGTTTATTCCAACTTTAAAGCGTACAAAACTAGATACATTTTGATAGACAACTCCACTACACACGACCTACAGCTCATTCATTGTTTTTAATACAGCATCCGCGAACCGTATTCTAATATAAGATTGGAAGAGGAGGTGACGAGAAAGGCACCACTGCTTCCCAACTTGTCAGAATGTCTTAACTAATGAAAGCTTTCAATTCCTGTAATGTTGAGCGTATTGATAAGAAATGTACTGTCCTCCTCTGTGCAAGCAACTCTCATTCTGCCTGATTAAGTCCACTTTACTGATGCAAGTCTTAACCCTTTTTCTTCATAGTGGAACAATTCTATAGCACTCAAAGTAATCTATGGAATCTTTATAAGCATATACAAGAAAGAAAGGTGATAAAGGGAATGAATATATTTTGCAATTCCTAGCCAGTGTAATGTTTAGAAATTATTGTAGAAAGAGGAAAGACGTCTGAGTGAGTGGTTAGTTATTGATGAAAGATGTGCCAAATTACAGTGAAGGACACATCTTCTCTCAAAACTTACCATTTACTGTCACTAGCGCTAATTCTAGCCACTTCACTGATGTAAAAGTTTACCAGAGTCTCTCTCTCTCTCTCTCTCTCTCTCTCTCTCTCTCTCTCTCTCTCTCTCTCTCTCTCTCTCTCTCTCTATCTATCTATCTATCTATCTATCTATCTATCTATCTATCTATCTAGCTAGCTATCTAGCTATCTCACTGGCAAATACAGCTACTCATTTTTTTCACATGCCTATATCATCAATTACTTCAAAAGAATAATATTAAGACGTTTTCTGAACTAAATTGTACGATCTCAATGAAACTTTTTTCCACTTAACTTTTTAGAGAGGAGGGAAATAAAAGGAAGGTTTTTAAAGTTCTTTATGTGCTGAACAATTTTATTTCCACCTAAATATACAAATAATATGAACAAATAAGATCAGTAAAAAGACTGATTTTATAAAGCCTTCATGAAAAGTAAATTGTCTTTAAAAACTATGTGTGTGTGTGTGTGTGTGTGTGTGTGTGTGTGTGTGTGTGTGTGTGTGTGTGTGTGTGTGTGTGGCGCGCACGCCATAACACTAAAACTTTTAAGGTCTCTTCACACAAACACACTCAAAACCCGCCGGATCAGAGAGCTATGAAGACAGATAAACAAGACAAAAATAAGATTGTGATATATAAGACTTACCTTGTGGGAGACGGATAGAATGTGCAGAGAGAGAGAGAGAGAGAGAGAGAGAGAGAGAGAGAGAGAGAGAGAGAGAGAGAGAGAGAGAGAGAGAGAGAGAGAGAGAGAGAGAGAGAGAGAGAGAGAGAGAGAGAGAGAGAGAGAGAGTATGACGGTGGAGAAGGAGAAGAGGAAGATGATGAAAAAGCAAAAGCAGAAAGAATGATTAAAGAAAAAGAAAAGGTGGAAAAGAGATTGAAGAAAAATTAAAGAAATAAAAGAAGAAGGAGGAGGAGGAGGAGAGAAGGTGAAGGAACAGCAAAAGAAGAAAGAGCTGTTATAGAAAGGAGGAGAAGATGAACAGAATTCCAGGAACAGAGGAAAGAAGATGAGCAGGAAGGAGAGGAGGAGGAGGAAGGGTTAGAAAAAAGAGAGCAAAAGAGAGCAAAGGAGAAAAAGAGGAGGAAGAGCACTTGGAGAAAATGTAGGAGGTAATGGAGGAATACAAAGAGGCGGAGAAAAGATGAGACCGAGAAAGCAGAAAGAAACCAGACCAGCCGCTTCAAGTTTTATATTAATGGCAACACTTTGAGATACTTCGGAGCTCCTGAGAGTCGCCAAATGTTTTCTGATAAGGGGCAGGAAGAAGTGAAGGAACACTAAAGCTATAACTAGTAATGACGCAGCGTTTGTTCCCTCATTTGAGTAACGGCACCATTTCACTGAGTGGGAATTCGGCTACAGGGAGTGAAAGATTTAAATTGTGCATTCATTTCTTTTACTGTCAGTGTGTGTCGAATTTATAGCGTCTCCGAACTGTCAATAATAACATGTCTTGTGTTCCTTCATTTAAAGAATCTTAGATAACATATTTTACTGGGGAGAAATATATCTAGAGATGCTGATATTTTTTTTAATTCTCAATCAGCGGAAGCTTTCAAAATTATAGTCTATTTTCACTACTAGTGAAAATACATATGTTCCTTCATTTGAGTGACTCTAGACAAAATTACTAACACTAAAATTTTTTGTTATTTGATCATTCCTTCCGTTATCAGTAGAATCATTCAAAATCATAGTATACCTCTTTAGACTATGAGTGACAATATGACATATTACATTTTTTTCTTTTATTTTCCTTTACTCTAGATAGCATTCCTGGCAAACATATAAGTTCACATTACTCTATATTTTTTTCTTTGCTGTCAGCTTATTCTACTCAAAAATCATAAATCTTTAAATTTCTTGTGACATAATAATGTCTACTTTAATCTGAGTGACTGTTGACAACACTATTTGGCACAGATAGTTTTAAGAGACTCGACTATTCTTTTCTGTCAATGGTGTCTGAAGATCACACCCTAAAGCACTCTCTGGAACTCCCTACCTGTTCTTATATGACGATTTCATATAAGAGGGAGGTTTCAAGACATTTATCCCTTATTTTTAACTAACCTCTCGGATCTGCAAGCGGACTGGCAACTAGGTAAGCCCTTTTTTTCGCTTTAAATTTAGTGGTGGAAAGAAAGAAAAAAAAGAGCTAAGAACTGAAAGCCAGCGACTCGTACACAATAAGGCAAGACGGCTCGGATTCAGAGTAATGATTCGAGTCTTGCTTCAAAGACTTCACAGACTCGCCACAAAGGAGCGGCGTACTCTGTACCTGGCTGCGCGTGTCTTTGGTTCGCGTGGGGATGGAAGCCTCTCGTGGCGAACCTTGCTGATCTGAGCCTGAAACGCTTTACTCTCCCACCACGATCACTTCCAAAGGCCACAGAGATGATTAGTCAAGCTCGCAAAAGTGTTTCTCCTTTTAGTAATGTAGATAGTTGTTAATCTGATACTCACAGCCTGATTCTATATTTCCTTTTTCCTGTGACTTTGACTCTTTCAAGATACTTATGATTTTTTTTTTTTTTTGTTTGTTTGTTTGTTTTTTTTACCATTCCGACATTTATATTGGAACTTGCAATAGATAGGCGTTTCATAATTTCTGGGCCTCTTACGTTACCTGAAGCGTAAAAGCACCTTTAAACATTCCTATAGCCTCAACTAGAGTAGTGTTTTGAGTGTTGTGTCGGCGATGCGGCGAAATTGTCTCAGAGCACGACCCAGTGTGTGGCGACCTGACCATTGCGATGAATGACGTGGCCACTGCAGGACAACACCGATTCTTCCTCTCATTCAGTACTTTGGTTTGTGCTTCATCCCATGAGGATTTTTTTACGTATGACTTTTTTTTCTTTTTTTTACATTATGAATCATTCATTTCCCCATGAATCATGCATTTTCTCTTGTTTTTATTTGGCTACTGTTTTGTAGTTAATATTTTGTAATTTGTGTGATTGATGTCTTTTTAATCTTATATATTGTCTCATCATTTCACTATTTGGATTATATATATATATATATATATATATATATATATATATATATATATATATATATATATATATATATATATATATATATATATACTGTATTATACGTAATGGATATTGTTCTTTTTATTTTGTATCTAGTATTTTGTAATTTGTAAGACTGTTTCCTTATTCATATTGTTTCATTATATTAAATCAGTTTCTCAATTTGGAGGAGAGGGTTATGTAAATACTAAGTATTGAGGCGGGAGGCGGTAGCATAATGGATAAGGTGGTGAGCGTGGGATCGGGCAGACGTCCAAGCGTAGTTCGAATCCCACCACGTACAGCCTTAAACACTTTGCCATTTGTCGAGTGGTTTAAAGTTACCTACATGTCACCATGATACCCAGGTTCTAAGTGGTTACACCCAAGATGAGCTTCGGGGATGATATGGGCCCTAATGTGGGTATCACTATAAACAAAATTGCCTGCGGAAGCTGAACAGCGCTTCCCATACACTCTTCAAGTGTGCCTACAAGCGCTATAGGCCTTAACCCCCCCCAAAAAAAAAAAATCATTTTAGTTATACAAGGCTGACATAGATCCAACACATGGCGTGACCGTGATACATTTGTTTTACAGTAGCTAATGCTTGAAATGTCTCACGTGACGTTTGCTTGTTTGCTTGGTGTTACGTTTCGTTCTCCTTGTTGAGTTGTGTCTGTTCTCGGGATGTAATGCTTCAAGAGAACAAAATCCCTTCCCTGAATTCTGTTAGTCACAGTCTTGATCTGTTGCCCTTGAGTCATATTTGTCTCCTCCATTATTAAGGAAAGCAGGGACTCATGAATAATACAAGCCAGAACATACCCCTGTACGTATCACTCCCTCCATATGATATATAACTACTGTATATCTACCTATCATCCCTAGCCTCACTCATTATGTATAGACACAAATAATTAATCAAAGGCAAACTAAAGGAGTATTGCATATATTGTTAGTATCATACAGCTACTGAAAAAAAACAGTATTAGATTGATGGTACTTTTCTTTTTTTGTTCGACTGTCTTTGGCCTGGACTGTCATGGAGAGTAACGGCGTTGCAGTGCTCGATCCGCCGCCCAGACGCTGTAAGTTCGATCTTTCTATTCCAAAACGCATTATTAAACGCTTTCCTCTCTCATCAATGTTACCGTCAAAGACACAGATGATTTGCTGTGTCTTTTAGCCCTTTCCCTGACATAAGTAAAAATTCTCGATATCTTAATTAGCGTATTGAAATCTTTACAATCGTGTACAAGAAAGAATAATAGTTAGAATAATAGTGTTGCAATTTCTAGCCTGTACAGTGTTAGGAATTGGCTGTAGAATAAAAAAAAACCCGTCTGAAACTGGTTAGCGATTAAGGAAAGATTTGATAAACAGCAGTAAAACGGTTAAGAATGTTGTAAGGATTTTTTTCTCTTCACGAAGGAAAATTCTTGTTAGAACATTATGGAAACATCTTTCAATACCTAAATAACTTTCAATTCACCGGTTCATTGCAATGGATACGACGACGAGAACGGGAATACTGCTTCTGGCTTTCTTGTAACCATTGCCGGTGACATTTTGAGCTCGCTATATTGTGCCTTAACTCTGAGGAATATAGGAATAACCACAATAAGCCGATAAGCCTACACTTGGCAGCCTTGGCAGTCCCTCTATAAAATACACCTACCTATTTATATCCACCCATCATATCTCTCTATAAATCTATCTGATCTTTTAAAACCCCTTATTGACTCCCCACTAACAACCTGATTACTGAGTCTGCTCCAGTGAATCTTTTCCAGCACACATTTGAGAGTTTTACGTGTCAGTAGGCCTCAGTTTGATATTTCCCACCGGTAGGGACACTCGGGTACAGCGGAGCAATGATTCTGAATGTGTGAACTGGTGAGAGGTGAACCCAATAATTCGTGCGTCGAGAAATAAAAAAACAAATATTCTTATGTTCAGGTCTTTTGTTGTTATTGTTGTCATTTGTTGTTTGTCGTTTGATTTTTTTTTTTTTTTTTGAGCTACATTTTGTTGTTAGATATTTCCTTTTCATTCTTTCTTGCCACTTTACATTTCACTTTAACTATACTAATTTTTATTCACTTTTCAATTTCTACGCCATGTGATCTTAGTTGTTGTAGCGCCACGCAAGAACTCACTAATTAACTTCACTTTACTCCTTTTTATGTAAGAGATGTACCAGCAAAGGCCTACAAAAACATATACTGAAAAGTGCTTACTGAGTTGCCAGTACCGAAGGGATTGCCCAGAAATAGATAAGTGTCTTAAGAACTCCCTTGTGAAAAGATTCCTCATAAAAATGAGAATATACAGAAGCTGGCTGAGAGTTCCGGAGTTAACCAGTGAATGGAATGAAAGATTGAGAATATCGGTTATGTCTTGCATTATGAAGTGGTGAGAGAAAGTAGAAAGTCTTCTGCGACGAAGATGTATATTAAACACTACCACTCACCTTTTTTTTCTTCTGTTTTTCGTCCTTAGAGTCTCATAAATTCTTAAAAGAGAGAAAGATTAATGTACCTCGAACTAAAGTGACCTTTCGTTCTCTAACATTTCCACTACTTGCTTTACTAGAGAGTAGCAACTAGCGTAATTTTATTTAGCCTTTATTTTCCCCACGAGCGCTCCTCACCATCTGCCTCACCCTCAGGGAACACGTGGCCTGTATTCTCTCTCTCTCTCTCTCTCTCTCTCTCTCTCTCTCTCTCTCTCTCTCTCTCTCTCTCTCTCTCTCTCTCTCTCTCTCTCTCTCTCTCTCTCTCTCTCTCTCTCTCTCTCTCTCTCTCTCTCTCTCTCTCTCTCTCTCTCTCTCTCTCTCTCTCTGTGACTATTTTCAAATGCCACTGATATTATTAGTTGGCTTCAAATTATTATTTTTTGCAGTCCATGTCACGGCTAAGTGGGGCTTTTTCAGTTGTATATTGTCCCTGGCCAGTTTTCCCTCTTACATGAAAAAAAAACATGAAAAATCCCTAAAATTTCCACTAAAACCTGTTAGAAATTTTCATGCCTTGATGATTTTTATTTTTTTTTTACCATAACTATGGAAACACCCTTGAAAATCGCTGTTTTTTACACTACAACCTTTTTAAGAATATATAATTCTTGGTAAGCTTCCAGCAGAATCAATAAATCACCTTTTAAACTCCAATAACTTTCAGCAAGGGTTGTTAAGAATGTGCATCCTCTTATAATTTGTCGCCAGAACCATGAAAACACACTTAACCACTTCAGTAACTTTCACTTTAACCTGTTGAAAATTTGCATCCCTCGATAAATTGTCACTTCAATCATGAAAACACCCTTAACAGCTCCAGTAACTTTCACTTTAACCTGTTGAAAATTTGCATCCCTCGATAAATTGTCACTTCAATCATGAAAACACCCTTAACAGCTCCAATAATTTGCACCTCAGTCTGGTGAAAAATGTACATCTTTTTGTAATTTATCACTAGAATCTCGAAAGCCATTCTTGAAAACTCCAGCAACTTCCACTAGAGCCTGCTAGGGATAGAAGCCTTATTAAGTGTGAGTGGCTGCCTGGGAGGGAAAAACTTAAGGAAACGTATTTATCTGTTTTAAAATTAAGGTTAGAATATTCAACCAAGTCTCTCTCTCTCTCTCTCTCTCTCTCTCTCTCTCTCTCTCTCTCTCTCTCTCTCTCTCTCTCTCTCTCTCTCCCTCCATTCCCCCTCCCTCCCTTACTTTCCATAATATACATGCCAGAAAGATCACACACACACACACACACACACACACACACACACACACACACACACACACACACACACACACACACACACACACACAGAGAGAGAGAGAGAGAGAGAGAGAGAGAGAGAGAGAGAGAGAGAGAGACAGACAGACAGACAGACAGACAGACAGACAGACAGACAGACAGACAGACAGACAGAGACACCCATACGGAAAATAAAGAGTTACTAAACACACGCCTGAACAAATCCTCACCGCGACCTTAAACAAAATAATAATAAATAAAAAAAAATAAGAAAAAAGAAAGGGTGGGTCGGTTTCAGATTCCACATAAGGAGGATTGGAACCTTTGAAGACGACGCAGGGAGAAGGATATGAATACTTGACGCCCTGATCTTCCCCGCGAGCTAGGAAGTGTGAGACCAAAGTGAAAAATTGATGACTTCTCTCCTCGGGCAATCAATCACTCAGGAGGAGGAGGAGGAGGAGGAGGAGGAGGAGGAGGAGGACGACGACGACGACGACGACAAGGATGAGGAGAGGAAGGAAGGAGTGCGAAGATGAGGAATGGAAGGAAGGAGAGGATGTTACCAAGAAGAGATGAAAGGAAGGACGAGAGAGTTAAAAAAGATAGGATGGAAGGAAACGTGAAGTAAAGACATGGAGAGATGGAAGGAAAGAGTAAGGAGTGGTGGACAGAAGAGTAAAGGAAAGGAGGAAAGTAAGGGTGAAGTGAAAGAAAGAGGAATATAGGATGAAGAAAAAAGAGATCAAGGAGTGAAGAAATGGAAGGGTGGACAGACGAAAAGAACGAAGAATAATACCGATGGAAAATAAAGAAAAAAATTACAAGACTGAAGGATATACGAATAAGAGAAGGACAGATATATACGAATGAAAGGCATGATCACTATCACTCTGCACGTTAATAGATTACAACCTGTAGCAAAAATGAAAATGATGCATAGACAGAAAGTAAGGGAAAACTGTAATATGTTGGCCGTGTATCCCTGAATAACTCTCCGCCTCATGTAGTATAGACCAGTGACAGTAAGCCAGGACGCATGATTCTTTTCTTTTTTTCAAAGGGTACCTGGAAATAGTAATGTGCATGACGTGGACATTTGAACATTTGAACATTTCTTCATTTATCAGTAACCAAGATCAATATGAAGACATTTATCCCTTTCTTTTGACTAACTTTCTCGGACCTGCAAGAGGACCGGCAACAAAGTGGGCCTTGTTTTTTCGTTTTATATTGCCCTTGGTCAGTTATCCCCTTTTACATAAAAAGAAATGCATATTACAGTTAGTGGCCATCCTATACAATGCAAACAAATGGCTGATATATTTTGGTGAATAACGATAGAATGAAATATGTAACTAAGAATATTGCGTAAGAGACTGAAAACATAATGTACGGATTAACTGAAGCGATACTAAAGGCAGTGTGTGTATAAGAGTTCACAGTACGAAAATCACGTTTCAAGAAGGAAGTATAGAGACGGATAAAGCCTCTGTATATAGTTAGTAACTTGGTTAGGGGGGTAGGAGGAGGATAGAAAAACTAATAGATACGACTCAGAACGCCTAACGCCCATATACCAGTGTTGAAGCCCTTCAGAACCGTGGCACATTTTTCATATTCATTCTGGTCACTATTTGACGAATTTTTGCAGCTTCAAAACTCATGTGGGGGGGATTAAAATAGAGAAGACTCTGGTCATTAATCTTCTGACCTCCATAGATCCTTCCTGATATGAACAAAATCGTCTAAGCACACCTAAAACTCATGGTAAAAAAGCGTCCCAGTTCTCAAGGAGTTAATACTGTATAGCCAAGAATGAAGGAATGCGTCATTGTTAGAGAAAAAAAAAATGTTATATGTTTGTTTCATCTTTTCTTGCTGGTTTCCCATCAATGAGTTTTCCATCATATAATCTTTTTCTCTCTATTTTTTCAAAGGGAACAGTGTGTGTTTATGTGTTTGTATGTATTTACGAATGAATGAATACCACGAGAATGCATTTTCCTTTTCTTATTATCATTTTTCCTCTTTTTCTTTCCCCTTGTTTTTCTTTTCTCTTTTTTTTGCTGTTTCATACCCATTTTTTCTTATTCTTTTCTTATTTTCGTACTTCCTCTTCTTCCTCTGCTTCCTCCTCCGCTTCCTCTCCCTCTGCTTCATCCTCCTTCTTCTTCAGTAATCAAGTTGTTAGTGCCGAGTCATTAGGGAGCTTTAAAAGAAGATTAGACAAATTTATGAACGTGGTTGATGAGTGGGAGGAGGAAGGTATGTTTCACGGAGGGACTGCCATGTGTAGGTCTGATGGCTTCTTGCAGCTTCCCTTGTTTCCTGTATTCTTTTCTCAAATAGAGGGATACAATAATTAATAGAATCATCATCATTATCATTATCGTCATCATCATCATCATCATCTTCTTCTTCTTCTTCTTCTTCTTTTTTTCTCCTCCTCCACCTATTCCTATTTTTGTTATTGCTTCTGTTTATTTTCATTCTTTCACTTTTTTTAGTCTGGTTCCTCCTCCTCCTCCTCCTCCTCCTGCTGCTCCTCATTTTGCTATTGCTTCTTCTTCTTCTTCTTCTTATTATTATTATTATTATTATTATTATTATTATTATTATTATTCTCATTCTTATTATTATTCTAGTAATACTGCTTGTTATCTTTTTCTTCCTCTCCATACTTCTCTAGCTCCTCCTCCTCCTCCTCCTCCTCCTCCTCCTCCTCCTCCTCCTCCTCCTCCTCCTCCTCCTCCTCCTCCTCCTCCTCCTCCTCCTGCTCCTCCTGCTCCCGGATCGATCAAGCAGCACCCAGGTCGCCACGCTGCACCTCTTTAATGTTTCCGGCTACGAACATTTAATTTCTGGCAATGGCTGGGGGAGGTCAGGGTGTGTGTGTGTGTGTGTGTGTGTGTGTGTGTGTGTGTGTGTGTGTGTGTGTGTCCCTATACACACACATATACTCAAAAAGGGCTCCTAGACAAATACAGTTAGGAAGGCAGGACCACACGACTGTAGCTTATGCCCTGTGTATTGTACCCAGGTAAACACACACAGGTAAACACAGGTTGGCAGGTGAGGGCATAGGAGAGGCGGGGGATTGTGTTGGGTAGCTGGTCTTTTGCTGTCTTGTATATTTTATGACTACAGAAACTGGTTGTACACTGTCTTACTCTTAGTTTATTTTATTTTTAGCTTGGTTTAAGTCTGGGTTTGGTTAGGTTAGGTTAGGTATATTTACTATTCTCTCTCTCTCTCTCTCTCTCTCTCTCTCTCTCTCTCTCTCTCTCTCTCTCTCTCTCTCTCTCTCTCTCTCTCTCTCTCTCGCTCGCTCGCTCGTGATCAGGTAGATATTTACACTCATTTTTTTATGTTTAGTAAGGTTTGGTTAAGTTAGGTTGGGCTTACCTTTGGGTATAATAACTAATCGTTTCTTTTTTTTTTTAGTTTTCTTGTGACTAAGTAGATATAGGTTTCCTATATGACCACTGTTCCATTAGAAGGCTTAGATAGTTAGTTATTTGCATCCTTATGATATATTACGTTCATTAATACTAGGTACGGTTTGGTTAGATTTGGTTAAGTTTCCTATATGACCACTATTCCCTCAGGTCATTATTTGACTAAGTATGGTTTGGTTAGGTTTGTTAAAATAAGTTTAGGTTAGTTTAGGTTGGGTCACATATTTTCCTGGTTTACCACGCTAGTATCTATTGATATGCCTGAGTCTGGATTACGAGTCACGGTAGAGTGCACATTTGTGTGTATTGGACGTGAGTTTTGTTGATGTAAAGAGGCATTGTTGCTTGAAATCCATAATGCATTGTGATATATGAAGGTACACACACACACACACACACACACACACACACACACACACACACACACACACACACACACACACACACACACACACACACACACACACACTCTCTCTCTCTCTCTCTCTCTCTCTCTCTCTCTCTCTCTCTCTCTCTCTCTCTCTCTCTCTCTCTCTCTCTCTCTCTCTCTCTCTCTCTCTCTCTCTCTCTCTCGATGGAGTTGAAAGTTATGCCTTCGCTCTTCGGAACAGTTAGCACGCCTGATAGTGATGCAGCAATGTACAGCCTGGCGGCGGGAACGTGGTGTATATCGTTGCAGTAATCACTTGTGCATGACTTGTGCTGAAGTACACTCCTCAGGCCGCTGCGGAGAGTTGTTTTGAAGTTCCTCGTTCATATATCTCTGAATATTTGGTGCTTACAGACTCCGATGAACTGAGAAACTGACATGAAATACACTGAAATACTTGCTCTGAGATACATATACTGAAATACACGCCTCGGACTTTTCGTTTGCTCTCTCAGAATACTTGATGCATACATATTTTAATGCTTTTCTCTTGGGAGTGGATTTGAATGCAGCCACATACAGTATACATTACTTACTGGGACTGTAGTGGTGTGAGTATGACCAGCATTCAGAACCGCTTTGCTCTCACACCAAGATTGTTTTCTAAGGCTACAAAGATTATTGGCCGTCTTCTTGAAAGTATTTTCCTGTTATGTAGAAAGATTGTGGAAGAGTGACAAGAACCGTATAAACACTATTTAAAACCTGCGTTACGTTTGCTAGAACCTTTTTTTAAGGTAGTCAAAGAGAAATATCATAGTTAGAGAAGATATTTTGGTGTCTATTTTTTTTTTTTTTTATCTCACATTATACACAAGTATTATGCACGTCATTATATATAGCAGCCTTCACCACAGCACTCTATAATATTCCATCTTTTGGCTTATTATTATTTTCTTATGTAATTTTGCCTTCCTTTCGTCTAGTTTTCTTAATTTTCTAGCTTTTGTATCTAATATTAGCCTCTTGTACCCAAGTTTTTCATCCTTTTTGGCTTCCTTCACCGCAATTTTCTTCATTACTCCGTGTCTCTCCATTTTTTTAAGCTCCCTTCACCTTTCTTTTTACAATCTTCGTCCTTTCTACATTATTCTAGCCACTTTTACTCACATTTTCTCCATTATTCTAGCCTCCACAACCCTAATTTTCTTCATCATTCTTATTTCCTTCTTCCATATCTTTCACATCGCTCTGCCTGTACTGTAGAGATCGAGGTATTTATAGAAGGTATTACGGCGTGGGTATTACGGCTCATTTACCCCAGTTTGCTGCGTCCTGCCGTGCCATTACCCCTTCCCTCCGTCCTCTCCCCGACACAGCCAAAGCCACCCCCGGAGCCTCCCCCTTGTGTTCCTCCTTCAAGCCACGACGGTCACGCCATCTAGAAACTGCAAGGGATACCAAAATAGACTAATGAAGATACATGTAACACAGTCTTTCCTCTCTTTCCCCTGTCTCCTGTCCTCTATTCTCCTTTCATGTGTCTTTCTATTTTCCTCCTCTCTTCTCCTGTTTTCTTCTATTATGTCTCTATTCTTCTCTTTCCTCTCTTTTCCTGTCTTTCTGTACTTTCTTCTTAACTGTCTCTTGTTCTTGCTCGTATCGGTCCTTCTCTCTCTCTCTCTCTCTCTCTCTCTCTCTCTCTCTCTCTCTCTCTCTCTCTCTCTCTCTCTCTCTCTCTCTCTCTCTCCGGATCTTCGTTTCCTCTCCTCTTTTCCTATCTTCTTTTCTCTCTGCCCTCTCTCTGTCTCCTCTTCTTCCATCTCCTCTCCTATCTATCCTTCTCTTTATTTCTGTTCCTATTTCCTTGTCTCCTCTACTTTCCTTCCCATGTCTCCTCTTCTTCCATTCCTGTTTCTTCTTTCTATTTCTCCCCTCCTCCTCCTTCCTCCTCATGTCTCCATATTCCTTCTCATTCTTTTCCCCTCTTCCTACCGCCTCCACTTTTGCTGTTTTTAATATCCTTCCTCTCTCTCTCTCTCTCTCTCTCTCTCTCTCTCTCTCTCTCTCTCTCTCTCTCTCTCTCTCTAGCGCTTCCTTACTTTTTCTTCCATTCATCTTTCTCCCCTCGGCCTCCATCTCCATTCTCTCTTACTTCCTCCTTTCTTTCTTGTTTCATTCACCCACCTTCCCCATCTGTGTCTCTATCTGCTGTCTCTCTTCTCTTCCTCCATTAGCTGCCTTTCCTTCCCCTCGTCATCTTCTCCACCTGTAACTTCCTCACTCTTGGCCCTCCTCAGTGCTTCACCCGACCCAATAGCAAAGCACGAGAGTAATAGAAGCTGCAATGGACCGTCAGGCCTACGTGTGACAGTCCCTTATATAAAGTATGCCTTCTTATATCCGCCTGTCATTCCCAGCCATAAATTCATTGTCTTTCTAAAGCTCCCTATTGACTGGCCACTGACAAACAGCCTCACAAGGGTCAACAGGCTCGTTATATGCTTCTTTGTTCCCTGTGTTCATGTGCGTGTGTGTTTTATTGTATATGTTGTATGTCTCTTATTGTTTTCTTCTGTTAATCTATTATTGACTCATCCTCTGATTTTTTTCCATATGTAAGAAGATAGTCCCCTCCTCCCCCTTAGTGTGTTTCCTCTTGCATTGGTAACAGTAGTATGTAGTAGTAACAGTAGTAGTAGTAGTAGTAGTAGTAGTAGTAGTAGTAGTAGTAGTAGTAGTAGTAGTAGTAGTAGTAACTGTAGTAGTAGTAATAGTAGTAGTAGTAGTAGTAGTAGTAGTAGTAGTAGTAGTAGTAGTAGTAGTAGTAGTAGTAGTAGTAGTAGTAGTAGTAGTAGTAGTAGTAGTAGTAGTAGTAGTAGTAATAATAATAATAATAATAATAATAATAATAATAATAATAATAATAATAATAATAATAATACAATGTTAGCGAGATTACAAATAAAGTTAGGTTTTCATTAGGTTAGGTAAGAAGATTAGGTTACATTACATTACCTTAAGTGACATAAGGTTAATAGATCAACAAATTAGATTGTTAGGTGACAATATAAGGTTAGGAAGTTCACAGGTTAGGTTAGGTTAAGTTAGGTGACGTAAGGTTAACAAGGTCACAGTTACTTACTCCAAGTCGTGCCTCTCTGTCTCTTAGGTCACGCCACATCCCTCCTACCCCCACACCTGCCACCACCCCAGACCCCCGTTCCCCCCCTCCCCATCCCGGCACCGTCTAATTGAACCTCTCGTCTGGAAAAATCAGTGTTTTATAGAGAACTCTGCTAAGGAAATTGGAGGATTTTCTTTATTCATATTTTTCTTTATACATATTTTCACTTCCTTATTTTTACACCTAAAGTTTTATTCACCTATCTTTTTTTTTATTTTATTTATTTATTTTTTTTTCTTGACGCCTTTACGAGATTATGTGATGAATCTCGTCCTCATTAGCTACTTTATTAATGGAAGGTCTGCTTTTGTCTCCTTTTGGCTTGTTAGATATTCTTCCTCAGATTCCTATTTCTTGTTGTTGTTGTTCTTGTAGTTGTTTTTTTAACGAGGATATGAAGTAAATATTGTCTTCATTAGGTACTGTATTACTGGAAGATTTCTCTCTCTCTCTCTCTCTCTCTCTCTCTCTCTCTCTCTCTCTCTCTCTCTCTCTCTCTCTCTCTCTCTCTCTCTCTCTCTTCTTTTTTGTCTCTTAAGTATTCTTCCTTTCTTCTCGCACTCAGATATTTTTTTCTAGTCTTCTTTTATTTTGACGAGGTTATGAAGTAAATCTTGTCTTCATTAGGTACTTTATTACTGGAAGATTTGTTTTTTTCTCTTCTTCTTGGTCTCTTAACCCCTTCAGTACCATGACGTGTTTCCATATTCATTCTGCTTACTATTTGGTGACGTTATACTAGAGATGTACCGATGCATCGGTATCGATATCGGAATCGGCGGTATCGGCCCATTTTTGGGGTATCGGTATCGGTATCGGCTTTTTTTTATGCCGATACTTCCGATACCTAAAAGGAATTTACTACTTAGAGATATATTCGATATAAGATATTGATGATACCAAATTAATATAATACGGCGTATTAAGTTTCCGTGGTGATTACCGTATGTCATAGAATACTGTTTTCTGTGGTAATAAGCCACAACCTCTAAATTGGACGTGTATGAAACGCGTATAGGCTGAACTCCGGCATCGTGTCACAGGGTCGGTCATGAGTCACTACGCATTCTCACTGTCTCTCAGTCAGACGCTGCTCCTCCACCCACACAAAGGTGAAAAGCTTATGTTTTTGAACTATAATCTAAGAATGTCAAACTTCAGATATTGAGAATCCAACAAAATGATTTGGTATATATATATATATATATATATATATAT
Source organism: Portunus trituberculatus (assembly GCF_017591435.1). NCBI lineage: Eukaryota > Metazoa > Arthropoda > Malacostraca > Decapoda > Portunidae > Portunus > Portunus trituberculatus. The sequence continues at coordinate 7,971,436 of NC_059264.1, read as the reverse complement.
ATATATATATATATATATATATATATATATATATATATATATATATATATATATATATATATATATATATATATATATATATATATATAGGCATTTTGCACTATTGTAAATAACAGCATATTCTTATTTGATTTATAATTAACAGTGCTAGTGGTAGCCTTTTCCAAGATATCATACTGGAATAGGTGGAAGCTCGAATTATATATGTATATTAATTTTAATGCAAGTTTAATTTTTGAGTTACTTGTGTTAACCTAGGGATGTAAAAATTCCCTAACTAAGAAAGTAACGATTCTGTTTTGTAATCATGTGCATTGTGTATAATTTGTTGCATATTAATTATTTAAGATCATAGCAATACACTAGAAATTTAGAATAAACTAAACTTTTTCTATTTAATTGAAAAGATTAGGTGAAAGCTCATTTTTCTGAATTGGTCTACTAATGTCTAATGAATTAATATCAAAGGATGTCAGATTTAATTAAAGAGAAACATACACAACAAAATGAGTTTCTTTTGCTATTATTTTGTGTCTGTTTTACAATTTTAATAATTTTAAAAATATTTTTGATCGCCAAAATATCGTCAATAAAACTAATAATGAAAATGCACAAGACCAAATGGTCGCTAAAGGAGTAAGAAGTAAGAATTTAAACTAACTGACAAGAATCAGAAGACTGAGAAGATATTCAATCCAATTACTGAGTAATTTATCTTTGCAAATGGCTTCAAAAAGCTTCTAGAATTGCTCCTATTTCACAAACATTCTCAGGACTTACAGCATCCCCTAAAACAAAGCCTCCCATCTGATAACGCTCGCCGTCCACCAACTCATCCTAGTGTCCAGTGCAGTAATCACTATAAGTAGTAGTATCGGTATCGGTCCAATTAGGTGGTATCGGTATCGGTAAAGGAATCGGCCAAAATTTTGGTATCGGTACATCTCAAATTTATACAGCTTCAGAAACTTATGTGAGGATTAAGATAGTGAAGACTGTGACCATTAATCGTCTGACCTCCATAGACGCTTCCTAATGTCAATGAAACGGTCTAATCATACACAAATCTAATGGTAGAAATGTCCCAGTACTGAAGGGGTTAAGTATTCTTCCTTTCTTCTCACGTACTTTTAGTCTTTTTTTTTTTTTTTACGAGGTTATGAAGTAAATTTTGTCTTCATTCGTTACTTTATTACTGGAAGATTTGTTTTTTTCTCTCTCTTTTTTTTTTTTTTTTTGGTCTCTTAGCATTCTTCCTGTCTTCTCTCGTACTCAGATTTCTTTTTTCTAGTCTTCTTTTAATTATACCGAAGTTATGAATCAAATTTTGTCTTCATTCGGTACTTTGTTACTGGAAGATTTGTTTTTGTCTCCTTTTGGCTTCTTAGTTATTCTTCCTTTTTTTTCATCCTCTTTTTTCTTTTCTATTTTTTGCTAGTTTATGAGTAAATCTTGTCTTCATTAAGTACTTCATTACTGGAAGAAATTTTCATAGTTAATTCTTTATTGTTCCTCCTTTTATCTTCTTTGGTCTTCTGATTCTTTTTTATTTGGATTTTTTACGAGGTTTAGAATAAATATTGGCTTCATTTGGTACGTTTTATTTTTCCTCCTTCTTTTCTTTTGACTGCTTGTATTTTCTTCCTTTGTTGTCTTGTTTTCTAATATTTGAATCTCTCTCTCTCTCTCTCTCTCTCTCTCTCTCTCTCTCTCTCTCTCTCTCTCTCTCTCTCTGTTTCTTCTGTCTTCTTTCTTATTTTCTTTCGTTTTTTACATGAATTTGTTCCTGTTTTTCTTTGATTTCTTTTCTTTCTTGATTCTTTGTATCTTTCTTTTTTTCTTTCATTTTGTCTTACATTTGAATCTCTTGCCTTTTTACCTGTTTCTCATCCTTCTTTTATCTTGATATTTTGCCACTTCCCTCTCTCTCTCTCTCCATCCATATTTCTCTCCTCGTACATATTCATTTTTTTCTTTTTTCCCAGTATCTTCAACTCTTACTATCTTCTGTCTTCTTCCTTTCGTCTTTCTTTTATTTAAATCTGTTTCTACTGTCCTTCCTTCTTTTTCTATATTTCTGCCATCTTACATTTGTTTATTTGTATGTTTTGTATTCGCTTTGCCTATATTTTAATCTTTTTTTCCGTTCTTTTATTTATTTTAGTCTGCTGCTTGTTTTCTTCTCCTTCCGCGTTTCTTTTTTTTTTTTCTTCACTTATTTATTTCATCATCTCTTTGATTCTCTGCCTTCCTTTGTAATGCCTCAATCTCCCTTTCTCTCTTGTTCTCGCTTCTCCCTTGCATCTCCTTCCCCCTCAACGTCTCACACCCTCTCCAAAAGCTCTCTCTCTCTCTCTCTCTCTCTCTCTCTCTCTCTCTCTCTCTCTCAGCAAAGTCTATCCACGAACTCTGGTATTTGGTTTTGAAAATGTTATATAATTTTAAGCATTAGTTTCTTTATGTTGTTTGATGTTATGTTATTCTTTATTATGTTAGGTTCATGTTGCCAGACTGTGTGTTCAGTATCCGGCTTTGTGTAACCTTGTAGTAGAAGTAGTAGTAGTAGTAGTAGTAGTAGTAGTAGTAGTAGTAGTAGTAGTAGTAGTAGTAGTAGTAGAAGCAGTTGTGGTGATGGTGGTGGTGGTGGTGGTAAATGGTTGCTACTGTTGTTGTGTTTTTGTTTTTCATTGTTAATTTGTTTTGATTGTTTTATCGTCATCGTTGTTCATCGTTGTTATTTTGTTGTTGTTATTGTTGTTGTTGTTGTTGTTGTTGTTATTATTGTTGAAGTACGTAGTCATATTAGGATTAGTGGTAATAGCAGTAGATTTTTCATCAGCAGCAGTAGCAATAGCAACAATAATCATAATAATAATAACAATAATAATAATAATAATAATAGTATTAGTAATAATGATAGCAATAATGATAAATAATAATAAAGAAGCAAAATCTGTATCTATCTAAACAGAGATCCTTTCTCCACTCGGACAAACACAACACGACAAATTAAAAAAGAGGAGGTAAAACATCCCTCACCTCTTTTCCCTCAGAAGTGATCGCTCGTCTATACAGTGTCTTCTCCAATCTGCCGGAGGCAGACAGGTATGGCGCCCTTAAGTCGGCCATCACGGGGGCCTTTGGGCGGTACCGCAAAGCCTGTTTCGCCGCACTTGACTCAGCTCGGTACGACGGCGGCCGCCCGTCGGCACTCCTGGCGAGGTTGTCCACCCTGAACAGGGCGGCAGGGTTCCCGTGGTCGGAGGAGATGGTGCGCCACAAACTCTCCTCTCTCCTGCCGCAGCCTGTCCGTCTCCAGCTGGCGGCTGCCCCACAGGCCCTCTCCTTGGAGGAATTCTCGGCCCTCGTGGACAGAGTGCACGAGGCCCACGTGGTGTCGCCCCCACAGCAGACCCCGCCCCGGCCTACCTGTGCGTCGTCAGTGCTCCTGCCCCGACGGACCAGCCAACCACACCAGCGGAATCTCTCTCTCTCCACGTCCTCCAGCAACAGGCGGCGGTGACCTCAGAGGCTCGCCGTAACCCACCCCTGGCAGCAGTGCCCAGCTCCACTGAGACCCGCCTTGCTTCGGTGGAGGCCTCCCTGCGGCGCCTGGAAGCTCTACTCGTCCGCTGTCCTACCCAGACGGACGCTGGGGTCTGTTTCTATCACAGGCGTTTCGGGGAGGAGGCACACAGCTGCCGACCGCCATGTGCTTGGCCCCGCCAGGAAACGGGCGGGCGGGGCCGCTAACACCATTGCCCGCCCCGCCTCTCTTCCTCGTCTTTGCCCCGACCCGTTGCCCCGCCGTCCTATCTCCGCCTTGTCTCCGCCAGCTGTACAGCCTGCCCCGGGCCCCACGGAACCTGCACCGCCTCCGCCGCTGGCCCCGCAGTGTTCCATGGGCGGCCATGACGCGCCCGCGTCCCCTGGACGGCCTACTGTCGCCCACACGTCGTCCCCGCCGGCGAAGCAGCGGTCCCGGGATGGCCGGGCCCCGTCTCCTCCACCATCACGTCTGCAGCCTACTGGTGGCCGGGCTTCCGCGCCGCCCACCCATCTGCGAGTCTCAGCTGGGCGCGCCCCTTCGCAGCCTTCGGTCGGCGCCAGGCACCCCTACTGGCCGCCCGCTCCTCCGCAGCCCGCGGAGGGCTTTGCCTCGGTCCCGCCGCCGGGGCCCCGTCAGCCCACTCCCAGCTCTTCTGACTCCCCTGCGCCGTCACCTCCGCCGCAGCACCCAGAGTGGTTTCCCGCCAGCCAGCGCCCGCTTCTCTGGGTGAGAGACATTTGCTCCGGGGCCCGTTTTCTGGTGGATTCCGGGGCAGAGGCGAGTGTGACCGCCGCGCCCAACCCCGTACGGCGTACGACCTCCTGGCCGCCAACCGCACCCCGATCGCGACGTATGGGACCCAGACGCGTCGCGTGGCCCTCCTGCCCGGCAGCCGTTTCCCGTGGGCATTTGTGGTGGCGGACGTGGAGCAGGCAATCCTGGGGATAGATTTTCTCGCTGCTCACGACCTCCTGGTGGATCCACGCCGCAGATGCCTCCTACACCAGCCCTCGGCCACTATCATCCATGTGGAGCCCTGCGCGCAGCCGACGCCGTCCCTCACAACCCTCCGCCAAGCGACGCAGTTCGAGGCCCTCCTCCAGGAGTTTCCCCTCCTTACATCCCCACAGTCTGCCCCGCCTCGAGTCCAACACGGGGTACAGCACTCCATCGTGACAACTGGTCCCCCGTGCTTCGCTCGGCCCCGGCGGCTGCCCCGGAACGTCTTCACGCTGCGCGCAAGGAGTTTGACCTCATGCTGGAGGAAGGCATTGTGCGCCCGTCTGACAGCAACTGGGCGTCGCCACTTCACATGGTGCCCAAGGCCCAAGATGGAGAACGGCGGGCTTGCGGGGATTACAGGGCCACCAGATTCCTGTGGCAGAGAACGACGTTCTGAAGACCGCGATGATTACGCCCTTTGGATTGTTCGAATACCCCTTTATGAACTTCGGTCTTCGCAACACCGCCCAGACCTTCCAGCGGTTCATGGACAGGATCCTGAGAGGATTGGACTTCGTCGTCGTTTACATCGATGACATTCTCATCGCGTCCTCCTCGCCTCAGCAGCATGCAGTCCACCTGCGGCAGGTACTTAGTCGCCTTCAGGACCACGGCGTCAAACTCCACCCTCAGAAGTGCGTGTTGGGCGTCCCGTCCGTGGACTTTCTGGGCCACAAGGTGAGTGCGGAGGGTCTGGAGCCCCTCCCCCAGAAGGTGGCAGCCATTGAGGATTTCCCGCGCCCCACGACCGTCAGGAAACTCAGGGAATTCCTGGGGATGATTAACTACTACCACCGGTTCATCCCCCAGGCCGCCGCTCTTCTGGCTCCCCTCAACGACCTCCTGAAGGGCGTTAAGAAGAACTCAGCCCCTGGACTGGGGCAAGAGGCAGAGCGCGCTTTTCAAGCCATCAAGCGCCGGCTCGTCTCCCTGACCCACCTCGCCTACCCAGTCCTCACGCCCCAACGGTGCTCTCCACGGACGCGTCGGCGGAAGCTGTGGGCGCGGTGCTACAGCAGGAAGTCGCCGGAGAGCTCAGGCCGGTTGCCTTCTTTAGCAAGCGGTTGGAACCGGCTCAGCGCTCCTACAGCGCCTTTGACAGGGAGCTCTTGGCAGTGTACGAGGCCGTGCGTCACTTTCGCCACTTCCTGGAGGGCCGTGAGTTCCACGTGCTCACAGACCACAAGCCGTTAACTCACGCCATGGC
>NC_059264.1:7935677-7960677 GCF_017591435.1 Portunus trituberculatus | reverse complement strand
AGGGTACAGAGATAACTAGTTGGCTTCTCAGAAGTGTTTGCTATGTCGATAATGTGGAAATCATATCAATCTGTCACTAGAACCATAAAAACATCCTTTGAAAATCTTTTATCCATATTCCTTCTCAGTACAAGAATAGCCACTCGTAAAACTCTTTCTTTTTTCTCATTTTATCTTTATTTACACAGATTCACTATTTATTAACTCTAAATCATTCTTATTTACCCTTATTTTCTTCCAATACAAAACCCTAAACTCATAAAAGAAACTCAAACGCACACACAAACACCTCTCCTCCTCCCACACACACGCACCACACAGTTGATCTATTTTGAGAGCTGCAGAATTGATATGTTAGAAGCCGCGTGTTGACAGCGAGCGTACAGACCCGGACGGAATGTAGGCCGTGTTTTGGCACCAGCCGCTCTCTTCAACATGATGGCGTATGGACGAGTGCGCTGGCCGGGAGCTGGGAGGCGGAAAGCGTTTAGTTAGTAGGTCATTTATGCTAGGCTGGGCTGTTGCAAAACATGACGGGGACTGAGAATAAACAAGGTAGATACGCACAGTTCTCGCGGGGATTTCATGGAGTGCAGTTGGCCAGTCATTGCAATCAGTAAACACGAAGATCTCATTTCTAACCTGATGCTTACTACTTGCTATTTGAAAACCCTTAAAACAGAGGCTGAGAACAAGCAAGATACGGAGATAGATATAACTCTCGTGAAAGATTTCGTGAAGAGCAATAGAGTGGTCTTAGCAGCCAGTAAAGTGGTGGTGTTTTAGTGGTTTTGTCGCATTTCTAGGTAGCTTGACCCGTGCTGAGAATAAACAACGTAGGTAGATACGTATAGTTCACGTGGGGCATATTATGAAAAGAAGGAAAGTCATAGAAACAACTATAGAGAAAGTGTATCAGTGGTTGTGTCCCATTTTTACGTTGTTTGACCTGTGCTGAGAATAAACAAGGTCGGTAAGTAGGTACAGCTCTCGTCGTAAAGAGTAAAGAGTTGAGTGTGGTTTGTTCCATTTCTATGTAGTTTGATCCTAGCTCTCTGAACTCCCCTTAATCTTGAAAACTGAAATGAATTTCACTGGTGCCTGTTAGGCTATCATTAGAATCATGAAACCTCCAATAATCGGTTAGACTATTAGATTATTACTAATGTAAAGTAACTTTCTCTAAGACCTCTCAAACTATCACTTGAACTGTAAAAACACACAATAACATCCACTGAAAGCCCTATAAACTCTCACTGGAATCATGAAAACCACCCTTCAAAACCCCAGTAACTTTCACCACAGCCTGTTAAAAGTAGTCGAGATAAGTCGCGGAAATGTTTGAGAACGTGATCCCTGGAGTCCTGCGAAAGTTTTGAAACGAAAACCTCAGCGTGGCCACAGGGAACGGAGAGAATGATGCTTGGAGTAACGCACAGAGATAAGGAGAGAGCATCGTGAATCAGCAAGCAGGGAAAAAGTTGAAGATTTCGTGACTGCAGTTAAAGAAAAGAGGACATAAGCAAAATAGAACACTAGATCACGCAGAATGGCAACCTAACTGTGGTAAAAGGAGACAGAATTAATAAAATAGAAAAACTAGAGAGGCAGGAAAGTTTTAGAATAGATACCCAATAAATAGCGATAAAAGGAGGCTATAAAAGCAGAGTAATAGAATGAAAGAACAGAAAGACACTACATAGATAGACAGGAATAAATGTCGAAGGTTAGAAAGGAAGTTTTGACCTGCTGTGAAAACATAAACGCTGGTCATGATGTAACACAAGTTGGTGATGAAAATAAATATAAGAAAATCATGACACAAGAATACATGGGGAAAGTTTGAGTCAGAAGCTTGGTGTGACCATGATGTGACACAGGAAGCTGTTGCAAATCTGAATGAAAATAATAGAAAAAAAAATTTATTATACGAGTAATGGCCGTCGCTAATGAATGCAGAGAGAGTGAAGGCGAAAAATGCTGTAGTCATTATGATGGTAATACTGATGATACATGTAATGAGCAGAGGGAGCAGCAGTGATGGCAGGACTGATGAGGGAAAGAAACTGGTAATGACAGTGTTGGGAAAAGGTAAAAAGAATAAAAGGAGTAGTAGTAGTGATAACAAATCCAGCGTTTAGCAAAAACCCTGATGATTCTTATAATTAGGACGCGGTGGAAAAGCAAGTGATAATTACGTGTACCATTGGTGGAAAGGAAGGAAAAAAAAAGTAATAATGATAATAATTCCAACATTCGAGTGAAAGTTAGCAATGATAATATTGGTGATTCTTATAACTAGCAACAGCAGGGAGAGAAGAAACAGGTGGTAATGATATCGGTGGGAAAGGAGGTGGCAAAAACAGTAACAGCAAATAGTAATTGCAACAGCCAGGCGAAAGAAGAGTAATGATAGCAACACTGATGATTCTTATACTGTAATTAGTAAGTAATAGAGAGAGAGAGGAAAAAAGTGGTAACGATATCATCGGGAAAGGAGTAAAGGAAAAGGAAAGAGTAATAGGAATGGTGATAACTGTAGCGTATTGGAAAAAGAAAAGTGTTAACAACAATATTGATGATTCTCGTAATTAGGAAGAAGAGGAAGAGAAAGAAAACCAGCTAGAGATTATGGCATTAAAGAAAAAGTGATAAGGAAGAGGAAACGGTAATAATGATGATTGCAAAAGAAGGAACGCAAAATAATAATAGCAATGTTAATTCTTCTTATTAATATTATTAGGAAAAGGAGGAAGAGAAGGAAAAGAGCTAAAAATTGTGACGTAGAAACAGAAGGAGGACCAAAGAGGAATGCTAATAATGATCATGATCGTATCGAGTGGAAGATAAGAATAATGATAGCAGTATTAATAACAGACTCTTATAATAATTAGTAAGAGAAATGAGAGGAAAAACAGTTGATGAATATTGCAGAAGAACAGAGGGAAGAAGAAAGAAGAAAAGCCATAATGATGATAACTAGGAGAATGAGGAACAGTGATAGCAATGCTGATGATTCGTGTAATAAGGAAAAGGAGGAAAAATGGCTGGTAATTATGGCAGAGAAGGAAAGAGGGAGAAAGGGAAGTAAAGATAATGATGAAGAAAGAGGTGATAATGGTAATAGTCTTATAAATAGGAGGAAAAGGAGGAGAAAGAGGAAGATATGATAGCACAGGTGAAAGAAAGAAGGGGGGAGAGAGAAAGGAGGAGGAGGAGAAGGAGAAAGAGAAACAGATTAAAGACAAGAAATAAAGAAAACGAGGAGGAAAGATAAGATACAACAAAAATAGAAAAAAAGAGGAATAAGAAATACATAGAAAAATGAGGAGGAGGAAGAAGGAAAGAAAGGAAGAAGAGGAAGAGAATGAAGAATAGAACAAAAGAGAAAGAAAGAGAATAAAGAAAATGAGAAGAAGAAAAACACATAACATCACAAAATAGCCCTAACAATATTTTTCCCCTCACTATCATTGCATTACTTTCCCTTTCCTTTCCTTTCCCTTCTCCCTCTTCCTTCCCCTTCTCTTCCTCTTTCCGTCTCTCTTTCCCTCCTCTTCCTTCCTTCTCCTTTCCATTCTACCCCTCACCCTCCTAACACTTCCCTCCTCTCTCTCTCTCTCTCTCTCTCTCTCTCTCTCTCTCTCTCTCTCTCTCTCTCTCTCTCTCTCTCTCTCTCTCTCTCTCTCCCTCCCTCCACAACCATGGCTGCAATAATTCCCCGATGAACGTCAACAAGTTTTGAATGTAACTAATGAACTTACGTCATGCGAAAGGTATCCAATTATTACCACAAAATATTGTTGTACATTGCCCATTAATGTAGCCTTGCCTCTCTCTCTCTCTCTCTCTCTCTCTCTCTCTCTCTCTCTCTCTCTCTCTCTCTCTCTCTCTCTCTCTCTTTTCCTACACTTTTTCTTTTATTTTCTATTTTCTTCCTCTCCTCTTTATTGTATTATATTTTACACTATTTTTTCTCTTCTCTTTCATCCTTCCTTTTATCCTCTTCTCCTCTGACCTTTCTTTAATTTTATCCCCTTTCTACGCTTATTTCCTTCCTTCTCTCCTTATTCATCTTCTTGTATTTTCCTCTTCTCGTCTTCATTTCCATTCCTACTCTTCTCTTCTCATTATTTCACCTCTCATCCTTCCTTACCCACACATCCTCCTCCTTCTCCTCCTCCTCCTCTTCTCTTACACTTTATTCATATTTCCTTTATTCGCTTCCTCAACTTTTCCTCCTAACTTTCTCTCGTTTTTATTCATTACTCTCACTAATCTCACCTCTTTCTTCCAATATCTGTTTCCTGTATCTCCCTCTATCCCTTTCACTTCTTTAATCTTCTCTTTTCCTATTTTTCCAACCTTCTTTCTCGTATTTTGCCTATTTTTTCCTCGTTTTCTGCTTACATTCTTCCTTTTTTTTTTTTTATCACTTCTCTCATGTTTATACACTTCTCTGTTCATCCCTTTCCTCTTGCCTTCTTCTCTTTCCCCTCCCTCTTTTCCTGTCATTCCTGTTTTTCTCCTTTATTTCTTCCATGCTAATTCCTTCTATTTTCTTTCATCCTTCTTTCTCTCCTGCTACACATACTCTTATTTTTCACATTTACTCTTCTCTCCATCTTTACACAGACTCCCTTCCTCTCCCTGTCTCTTCCATCCCTATCTCTCAACCTTCCTCTTCTCTTCATCCTCATACAGACTCACTCCCTCTCCCTGTCTCTCTCTCATTTTACTCCCTGTCATACTTGCTAACCTCTCTCTCATTACTCTCTGTTGTGGCTTTTTGTTATTTAAGGTATTCCATTCTCGGTGGATGAAATAATTTGTGATGTGTTTATTATGGTTATTAGCTGATGTATGTGTCGTTATTATTTTGATTCTGATTGCTGGCATTAACTTCTTCTCTTATTTGTGGTTGTAGTAGTAGTAGTAGTAGTAGTAGTGATAGTGGTGGTGGTAGTAGTAGTAGTAGTAGTAGTAGTAGTAGTAGTAGTAGTAGTAGTAGTAGTAGTAGTAGTAGTAGTAGTAGTAGTAGTAGTAGTAGTAGTAGTAGTAGTAGTAGTAGTAGTAGTAGTAGCGGTGGTAGGTAGTCACAAGTTTCCTTTCCGACCGTTCTATTGCAGCTGTGGTAGACGGCCATTGTTCTTCTAAATATGTTAATAGTGGTGTTCCACAGGATTCCATCCTATCACCCACTCTTTCTATTATTCATTAATGGCCTTCATAACCAAAGTTCTTGCCCTATCCAGTCCTACGCTGATATCACCCTACATCTTTCCACCTCCTTTCAGAGACGACCAACTCTTTAGGAAGTCAACAGATCACGCAGGGACGCCACGGAACGCCTGACTTCTGATCTCTCTAAGATTTCTGATCGGGGCAGAGAAAACTTAGTACTTTCTATGCCTCAAAAACTCAGTTCTTCCATCTATCAACTCCACACAATCTTCCAGACAACTATTCCCTCTTCTTCATTGACACTCAACTGTCTCCCTCTTCCACACTGAATATCCTCGGTCTGTTCTTTATTTATAATCTTATCTGGAAACTTCACATCTCATCTCCTGTTGAAACAACTTCTACGAAGTTAGGCGTTTTGCGGCGTCTCTGCCAGTTTTTCTCGCCCCTCCAACTGCTAACTCTGTACAAGGGCCTTATCCGCCCCTGTATGGAGTCCTTTTCGCATGTTTGGGGGGATCCACTCATATAGCTTTATTATATAGGGTAGAATCAAAAGCTTTTCGTCTCATCAATTCCCCTCTTCTGACTGTCTTCAGCTTCTCTCTCACTGCCGAAATGTTGCATCCCTTTCTATCTTTTATCGATATTTTCATACTAACTGCTCCAATGATTTTGCTAACTGCGTGTCTCCCCTCCTCCTGCGGCCTTGCTGCACGAGGCTTTCTTCTTCCTCTCATCCCTAATCTGTACAACCCTCTAATACAAGAGTTAACCTGTATTTTCAATCATTAATACCTTTCACTGGTAAACTCTGAAGCTCCCTTATACCTGCTTCTGTATCTTCATCTTCCTACGACTTCACTTCTTTTACGAGGGAGGTTTCAAGATATTTGTCCCTGACTTTTGGCTAACTCTTTTAAGCTTTTAGTTATAACAATATCAATAGCAGCAGTAATAGCAGCAGCATTATCAGTAATAGTATTAATAATGGTAGCAACAGTAGTAGTAGTAGTAGTACCTAGTAGTAGTAGTGTAGTAATAGTAGTAGTAGTAGTAGTAGTTATAGTAATAGTAGAAGTAGTAGTAGTAGTAGTAGTAGTAGTAGTAGTAGTAGTAGTAGTAGTAGTAGTAGTAGTAGTAGTAGTAGTAGTAGTGGTGGTAGTAGTAGTAGTAATAGTAGTGATAATATAATAACAGCATCAGCAACAACAGTAACAATAATATTGAGCGTTGCATTCGTTCCTGGGAGCAGTGAAACACGCGGCAATCCTGACTCATAACTAATTAAACCCGGGGAAAAAACTGATTGGAAGTAAATTATGTGCTGACTTTTCTCAATGGCGTTATCAAGGTGAGCTAAACTTTAATCAGGAATGAGTGCAAGCGAATTGAATGGGTAGTAGTAGTATCTTTTTATGTGTTTGAGATTGGAGTATCACTTATAGTGCTTCAGAAAGAAAGAACAGGACCAACACGCCTTCTGGACTAAATATTATTACACTCTATACATATTTTAGTATTTTCTAGAACCGTATTATAGAAAAGACTAAAAAAAAACTACATATTCCGTATTTTAGTGTGTGTGTGTGTGTGTGTGTGTGTGTGTGTGTGTGTGTGTGTGTGTGTGTGTGTGTGTGTGTGTGTGTGTGTGTGTGTGTGTGTGTGTGTGTGTGTGTGTGTGATAATTATTCTGCTTGTTTATTTAGCTATTTCCCGTAACAGCACAAACAAGAAGGAAGGGCACAAAAATCAAATGACTTTTGAGAATGGTGTGTATACAAGATCTTCACTATCTCTCCCCGCCGTTGCCAGAACAATCATCTATACTTTACAAGGTCTCTACTTGTGTGAACTCTACCTGGTATTGACTTGTGTTCTTTAATCAATTCTCAAAACTTTATTTCTATTACACTCATTTGTTTCCAGTTTGATTTCTTCATCTATTCTTCACTGACACTCTTCTAGTTTTCCTCCTCTTCGTCTTCTTCCTCTTCATCCTCATCATCATCCTCATCATCATTATCATTAACATCTTTCTTTTCTCGTTCTCGTTCACTTCCTTCTCAACTTTCTCCTCATCCCTTTTCCTCCTCCTCCTCCTCCTCCTCCTCCTCCTCCTCCTCCTCCTACTACTACTACTACTACTACTACTACTCGCTACCGTTTCTCCTCCTTATCCTCTGTGACCTTCTCCTCCTCCTCCTCCTCCTCTTCCTTCTCGTTTTCGTACTCTCCTCCTTATCCTCCCTGACCTCCTCCTCCACCTTCTCATCCTCTTCCTCCTCCTCCTCCTTCTCCTATTCCATTTGGGTTATTCAGTAGGATAATTTTTGCACTATACTGTAAGCTTCTTTACGAAATACTCATGAGACAGCTTGGAATAATTCTCTCTCTCTCTCTCTCTCTCTCTCTCTCTCTCTCTCTCTCTCTCTCTCTCTCTCTCTCACACACACACACACACACACACACACAAAGAATAACAAATGTTTTTTTTCTCTCAACCCATTCTCCATCTCGAGAAATTTCAGAGAACTAAAAGAACAGAGAGAGAGAGAGAGAGAGAGAGAGAGAGAGAGAGAGAGAGAGAGAGAGAGAGAGAGAGACAGACAGACCAATGGCAAAGTTTATGGAATTAGTGAAAGGAGGCAGGTGATGGTGTGTGTGTGTGTGTGTGTGTGTGTGTGTGTGTGTGTGTGTGTGTGTGTGTGTGTGTGTGTGTGTGTGTGTGTGTGTGTGTGTCAGAAAGGAGTAAGGTAGAGGCGACGAAGGATGCGATGTGGCAATTCTTAACCCTCGCACTGATAAGGCTCTCCTTTGTTCACATCCGAAGCTTTGGGAAGAAAATAGTTTGCAGAGAGAGAGAGAGAGAGAGAGAGATGGGTTAAATTTAATCTTGTCTCGACACTTTCAAGGCACTCGTTCTCCAATTTTGGTTGATTCTTTTGACTTTTCTCTAGGGACTGACACCTTAATGGGCTTTTTGCTTCGTTACTCGTGTTGCTGTAGGCCGATGTTCCTCTTAAAAAAAAAAGGAACACAATTATCTAAAAGGTACTACGTATAAGGGTAGGCGCTTAAAAAAATTGTACAGGGAAATGGAGGGAAAAAATACTCTAGCAAGGCAAGATTTAACGGCGTATTTCAGGGAAGAATAAGAACAATAAGAGCCTTAGCATTACGCAATCATTTGTCGGCTTGGCGATGGAGAACTTCGTATATTTCATTGTTTTCTTTCTCTAAAATTGTTTGGCATTTTATCTTGTATTGTTTATAATGTGCTTCTTCAATAAGACTACATTTCTTTATTCCATTTTTTTTATTCCAGTTTAATTCAGGTGTCTTTCTTCATCTCCTGCTTAATCTTGTGTTGTTGTTATATTTTTGTAATGTGATTATTTATCTTCTTTCATTAACTTATTTCTGGAACTCGTACAGTATAAGCAGGTTCAATTCATCTGTCTTTTTCTCTTCTATTTCATTAAATGTTGTTCATGCATTTCTCGAGTAAGTCCTCTCTCTCTCTCTCTTTTTTTTTCTTTTTTTTACATACTTTTCTCTAATACACTTCAAGTCAATTCATCTTTCTTTTTCGCTTATTCACTTCGATTCAATTCTATTCCCCTCAAGAAGACTTTTTACCAGGTACGTACGTGCATTCACTTATTCACTAACCATCTAATACCACGAAGGTTCAAGAAGGAAGAAAACAAAAAACAGATCTCCTTATTCCATTGTCTACTCACTGTACTATTGCATCCTTACTGTTTGCTTCATTACATCCATAACTGCCGTTCTCTTTTACTGTAATGTAGTTGTTATGCTTCATCCTCCCATGTTATTACTCACCATACTCTTATCAATCTCCTCTCTGAAGAAGCCAGCCAAAAGCAAAACTAACCGGGATTAAAGTCGCCTCTCTAGCCATTGTCTTTCTCCTGACCTCCAACCCCCGCCTTGTCAGAATGTCTCATCCATCTCGACCTTATTCTCTCCTTTCTGGTTGTTTCCTTGCCACGTCTGATTAATGTTACGCCTTTCATTCCACTACAGTATATTTGTTATCTACCTTACCTATTTTCCTCCTACCTGACTTTTTTCTCTATCTTCTTTTTCTCATGTACCCAAAAATCTTATGAGTCTGTCTTATTCTTCTGTTATTGTTTGAAGTCTTTCCATTTCTGATTTATTATTGCCACACTTTTCATTCCCCTACGGTATACTAGTTCTCTACCTTACCTTGTTATCTTCTACCTGTCTTGTTTCTCTCTTATCTTCCTCTCATGTGCCCAAAATCTTTAGTCTGTCCTGTTCTTCTCTTATTGTTGACTTATTTTCACGTCTGACTTTCATTTCCCTACAGTATGATCTTGTTTTGTACCTTAGTGTTCTCTTGTTCCCAAAATTATTTCTCAAACACGTATTAATCTCTGCTTTATCCTTCCCTTACTGGTTATGTTTTTTGCCACGCCTTTCATTTTCCCGCAGAATATTTCACCTCTATACTTTACTGATCTCTTGTTCTTTATTCTTCCATACCCATTTGTCTTCTCTCTAAGCCAAAGTTTCATTAATCCTCTCTACCTTATTCTTCCCTTAGTAACTTACCTCTCTCCACTTGTGATTAATTCTACGTCCTTTTATTTTCATGCAGTATATTTCAGTTCTCTACTTTATAGTTCTCTTGTTCCTCAATCTCCTGTAACTACTTGTCTTATCTCTCACCAAGATTCTCATTAATTTCTACCTTATCTTCCCATAGTGGTTGTCTTGTTTTCCCATATCTAATTAGTGTTACGTCCTCCATTTCCCTGTTGTGTGATATTGTTATGTATCTTGTTTTCCTGTTTGTTATTCTTTTTTTTTAGCTACTTATCCTGTAGTGTATAAGTCACAGGAAAAGAAAGGAGTGTATGTAGTTATTCACAGCTCTCATTATCTTCTCTTCTCCTTATTCTGGTCTTATAGGGGTCATTTTTATCCATTCCTAATTCATTGACCTTTCCTAAACACTTTCTTCTTTCTTTCACGTTTCTTTCATGCTGAGAAAAAGAAATTAAGTCTAAATTATTCAACTCCTCGTCTCTCGTTTCTTTTTCCTTTTAAATATTCTTTTTCATCATATGTGTGTTTTATTTAATTCCTATTCTTATCCTTCCGTAAATTCCTGTCTTCATTCTTTCATGCTGAAGAGGGAAATTCAGCCCAAATTATTCAGTTCCTCGTCTCTCATTCCTTTCTCTTCTACATTACTCTTCTTACTATATACGGGTTTAATTTGTCTATTCTTAGCTTTCCCTAACTAGCTATATTTTTTTCAACCTAAGGAAACTCATTCAGTATAAATAATACAACCCGACGTCATTCATCCTTTTAACTCCTCGCCTTTCATATCTTCGTTCTCTACAGCAGTGCTCACATCTTATACTGTCTCATCTTATCACCTCTTCTTATCCTTTCCTACCCTGTTGTCTTCGCTTTATTTTTTTTTCTTTCACACAGAGGAAGGAAGCCTAGATAATTTGCCTCTTCCTCTTTATGGTATCATTTTAGCGTGTTTTTGTTGTATAATCATTGTTTTTTTTATTCTTCTTTAAGGCTTTAATCTTCCTTCTCCTCTCCTTGCTTAGGTAAAAGAAAATGCAGGTCATTATTTGCCTAATTCACCTTCTTGCTATCTACACTAATATTCTAATCGTATATTTTCTATCTTTCCCTTTGTATGTGTGCTATTTTTTGTCCACTTACTTCATGCAGAGATAAAGAATTAACTACTTTCATTGTGTAATTCATTCTTGTTCCCTCTACGATAACATTTCGGTCGTATACTTCAGTTATCTTTTATTTCCTTTTCCTTTCTTCTGCACTGGTCTTCTTGCCATCTATTTCACGCTAGAAGTAAGAAGTGTAGCTATTTTATTCGTGTATCTCATCCCTTGCCCTTGACGGCAATGGTTGAGCCGTGTAATTTTATTGTCTTCTGTTTTTCTTTCTTTCATTTCCTCTTTTATTTATTTTTCCTTACTTAAAAATTCTTCCTCATTTCACACCCAGGGAACTTTAGGAAATGTGGTTTAGTTCATGCTGAGGCGAAAGTTTAGATGATTTAGCCTTGCGTTTCATCCTTCCTCGCTCTGTACAGTAATATCTAAGACGTATATTCAAGTTAGCGTGCCTTTTTTTTATTCTTATCTTTTTTAGTGTCTCATTTTTTCCACACACACACACACACACACACACACAAGGAGTATTGACTTGTGCTTCAGTTCATGTCAAGGTAAAGATTTAAGTGATTCACCTTTATATTTCATGATTCCTTTCCTTCTACGTACAGTCCTCAACCTATGTTTAGATTTTCTTTTTTTTATCTGTTTTTCATTTCCTAAGCATGTCAAATATTGAAGCGTAACGAAGGTATAAGTTTAGACCCCTTACTTATATATATTTCACCCTCTCTGCCCTCAACAGTAATATTCTAGTAGTATATTTCCTTATCCTTCTTTTAGCATCCCTTTTTTTCCACTTTCGTTCCTATTCTTGATTAAGCACGTCAGTTATTGAAGCGTGGTAGGATATAAAGTTTAGATCCTTTACTTACATAATTTCATCCTTGCTGCCCTCAACCGTAATATCTTAGTGGCATACTCAAGTTAACTCCTTTTTTTCATCCTTCTTTAGCATTTTTTTTTTTTTTTTTTTTTTTTTTTACTTTCAGGACTCTATGGCAGTGTCTCTTGGTTCATGCCGAGGTAATCTGCCCCTTGCATTTCATCCCTCGTTACTTTCATACACTGCGTTTAGATTTATTTATTTTTTTCCCCTTTCTTTTACCTTTTCTTCAGTATCTCTTCTCTTTTCACATCCAGGACAATACGGAAGTGCGCTCTAATTCATATCGTGGTTAAAAATAAGAGTAATTTCCTCTTGTATTTCATTCCCCTTGCTCTTCACAATAACATTCCAGCCGTATATTTTGAATTAGCTACTTTTTCATCCTTTTCTTTGCATCTCTTCTTCTCTCATTTTTGCTGCTGTGAAAGATGGAAGAAGAAATTGGAAAGTAGAGACGAGAGAGCATTTTTTTTCCCTCACCCAACCTGTAATATTTCCTGCGGCAATATCTGTCAAAGGAATATGAAGACCACCGGCATGATTTCAGATGAGAATTAGCCTTGTTTTGGAATATATCAATAGGATATCAATGCAAGTATCAAAACTATCACGTCTTTAGCATTACTGTTTTTTTTTTCTAATTCATTGTAACCTCTTCTGTTCGGGGACATATTTTTATCATGATTTGTGGGTGTGATTAGACAATTCTCTTTACATTAGAGGGGGTCTATGGAGGTTAGGAGTCTTCACTGTATTTTGATTCCCACATAAGTTTCTGAAGTTTTATAAAATCACCAAATAGTAAGCAGAAGGAATATGAAAACGCGTAATGGTACTGAAGAAACTAAGGATATCAGCAAGAAAATAACATCAAAGCATTAATTCTTTGGACAGCTCATAAGAGCTAACCCAGGATTTATATAAACGTGTCTGTTGGTTGATCAGTGCAGGGATGACATTATCCTTGTATTTCATCCCCCTTCTCTACATTAATATTACATAGTCGTATGTCAAGATTAGATTTTTTTCATCCTTTCTTAACACCTTCCCTATTTTCACACTGAAGGAAGAATGGAAATGTTATCATACCTTATTCATACCGAAGTGAAATTTGGATGATTTACCTTTATTTGTCATGCTTCCGTGCCCTCTGCAGTAGTATTCAAGTCATATGTCCAGATAATCTTCCTTTAATCCTTTCATTAGCATCTCTCTTTTCACACTCAAGGAATTATAGAATCGTGGCGAGGTTAAAAAAGTTTAGATCCTTTACTAACCCTTCATTTCGTCCTTTCTTTCCATTCTCAGTAATATTCCACTCATATATCTTGATTATGTTTTATTTTCCTATCCATTTTAATCATATTTTCACACCCAGGAAACTGACTATTTATCCTACAGTTTGGATAATCTAGCCTTATATTTCAGCTTTTCTTTCCGTATACAGTAACGTTAAAGTCGCATTTTTAAAGATTCTCTTTTTTTTTTTTTTTTTACCCTTTGTTAAACACCTTTCTTCTTTTCGTACACAGGGATGTATGAAAATTACCAATACATGCGGAGATGTAGCACAGACGCGGCCAAATCTCTTAACGCATCCCACTTATAATTATCACCATTTTCCTCAGTGTTATCCTCTGATCTACTGACAGTCACCTTATAACACTAACAGCGAGTACGTAACACAGAGGGAGAGCACACAGTAGAAATGAGGTCAGTGTTCAGAGACGCTTTTTTCTCTCTCTTGGTACGACTCATTTTAAAGGCCACAGAGATTATGAGCTGGGGTCTCAGGAGCCTTCTTCTGTTTCATAGTGTAGGATTCTTGTCACTGGAACCGTAAAACCATTAAAATCCCTTGTCACCTTAACTACAGCCTTTTGAAACTAGACGGGTTGCGGCGTATAAGAGTTTCAGAATTATATGGCGCTTGGTTGATTGAAGCTGTGGCAGTATAGAATAAAGGGAACAAGAAACTTAACGGAGGACTATATTCTGAAACACTTATTGTCGCACATCACTTCCAAAAGACCCTTATTGAACAAACACGGATTTTTAATAGGGGTTTTACGGCCCTAGTGGCAGATTGACAAGCTTCCTACTTTGTTAACGTAAGAAACAGCCTCGAGAACCTGGCTAATCATTCATGTGGCCTTGGAAAATAGTTATGAAGAGAGAGCAAAGCGTTTCTGAATACGAACTTTAAAACAGAAGAACAACACAAAGTAGAAGTCAGTGTGGCTGGTTGACTTGTGCCAGTAGAAAAGAGGACGAGTATAGACGTAAGGAACACTGACTTACCGGGCACCACGAGGGAGAGGAGGTGGACGAGGAGGAGCATGAAGCACAAGGGAGACAGGTGTGTGGTGGAGAGGGACACTCCCCTAGTCTGGCTGATGTGTCGCCGCACCGCACACATTCATAACTCAGTGACCAGGGAGTGTGTAGCGATCATTTCTGCGAGGCTTTCGTGGGGCACCGGCCGGCTTTATACTCTCTTTACGGGCAGGGACGGGAGGTGGACATGGGTGCTAGTTAGATGTGAGATAGGTAAGGTTTGTTATATGTTTGTCTTTTTTAGGTTCTTATTAGTTTTCCTTGTGGTTTTATGTTCTTACTGGTTGTCTGTGGCTTTATGATCTTGTGTTCGTTTTTATCTTTCGAGTTTTTAGTGTAAGGAAAAGTTTGGTATCGATATATTTCTTTTTTTTTCACACACACACGTGAATATTCTACGGTATTACCATTGAGTTTGTTTGTTTGTTTGTTTGTTTTCTCTCTCTTTCTTTTCTCACAAAAAGGCAATGTACCTATCTCAGCCACGTAGTTCAAGTCACTTCAGTGAAACATGTAAGTCAAGTTTGCTGATGATATTGACTTTATTACAGCACCTTTAGTCGTTGTTACTGTCCTTGTTGCTGCTGTTCTTGTTGTAATGCTTGCCAGATTTCAATACCTCATTTTTCTTTCTTCTCCAAGAAAAGAAAAAAAAATCTTTATTCAGCCATCAAATGAAAGTCTTTCCTCCACAGTAGCACCCTTCGTTGACATCCAGTACCTCTTCCCTATAACTTACAACCGTCACAGTCTCCCAACACGCAAGTCTTCACTCATTGCTGGACACACGAGCTACTACTTTTACTATAGCTGTCTTCGAAACCTTACTGCCTTTGTTCTTTTTCTCTCTTCAACATTGTCTAAGTATCTCCGGTTCACACGGGCGCGGCTTAAGTGCCTCCGGTTCACACGGGCGCGAGAGTGAGGCGAGGCGAGATGAGGTGAGGAGGCGCAGAGGAGGTGGTGGTGCGGGAGTGCGAGCAGCGATATCGTTCCTCCTCCTTTGGTGCCTAGAGCCTGACTGACTCAAGCCTCCTGCCTGCCCTGCTCGCCTGCTGGCACTCACCCTGACCTGCCTGGTGCTCTCTCTTTCTCTCTCTCTCTCTCTCTCTCTCTCTCTCTCTCTCTCTCTCTCTCTCTCTCTCTCTCTCTCTCTCTGTTCTTTGTTTTCGTATGCATTATTATTTTCATCCCCTTCCGTTTCTTTTTTCGCATTTTTTATATATTTTTAATCTTTTGCCCAATCTCTCTCTCTCTCTCTCTCTCTCTCTCTCTCTCTCTCTCTCTCTCTGGGCACATTCTATTCAGGGCAACAAACACACAGACAGACAGATTAATTGATTTGATTGTGTTTTGACTCCGCAGCAACGAACAGAGACACACAGACAGACGAACACACTCCCCGCCCACCACCTTCCCTCCCATCACACCCCTCCTTCCCTCCCACCCTTACCTCACCCTTCCTCCCCTGTCCTCTCCCAAATCCACACAGTCACTCCCAAGTCACAAGATGGCTTAAAATAACCGCTCCATTTCCTTTATTCCTACAATTTCTACCAAGTTGATTATTGTTTCAGTGTTTTTTTTTTTTATTCTGTTCATCTTTTCCTTTGCTACAGCTTTTCTTTTTTTCTTTTTTTCATTGTGTAAAGACAAAATGAATGACGTCACAAATGCATTATATCTTAATCAAACACTTTTTAGATCCCTTTGTGTGTGTGTATATGTAGAGTACACTACTGATGTACTATTAGTCTATATACTTTAAGTCCGACATACACTCACACACACACCTGTATTCTCCTCTTGTTTTGTGCATTCTCGTGTGTTTTTTTTGTTTCACTACAACAAGATTCTAATTACAGCTACCTATATTACATTTCTGTTTCCTACTTCAACAGTCTCGCATGGTCATTCTACCACCTGAGGCCGCTGGAGCTTGGTGACACTGCCGCTACCTCACTACTTGGTGCTCTCCCTCCCTCATATGGTCTACTCATTTTGCTCTTATTTTGAAATGTGCAGCGAATGTTACTTGACTTAATTTAAGAGGGAGGTTTCAAGACATTTCCCTCTTTTTTTTTGGGGGGTGCTAACTCTTTCGGACCTGCAAGAGAACTGGTAACTAAGTGGGCCTATTTTTCGTTTTATGTTACCCTTATACAGTTTTCCCCTCTTACATAAAAAAAACTGCTGTATTCCCACGAGAATAATTTTTAAGTTATAAGATAACCAGCTTTATTTCATGTATGCTTCTTTCATTATTTTAGTATTCAAAGTTTAAGTATTTTGATTTTTTACTGTTTTTGCCTTGAAAAACGTCCAGATTTAACTTATTTCATTCAAAAGTGTGATTTGATTGTAAGATGACTACATTGATTAGTTGCGTACTTGCTTCTCTAATGATTTTTCCTATTCATCACTGCTTTCATTATTGTTATGGCCTTTTTCCACTTCATATTTTTGTCTTCTTTTGAAACTTGCGGCAAATTCACTTTATCTTTTTTTTCTTTTTACGTTTTTACTTTTTTTATTTCTCATTATTATTTCAGCTTTCATTATCACTACAATTTCTTTTTTTTTTTTGTTATCTTTTACTTCAGTCTTGTGCTGAGGCACGTGGCAAATTTCATTACTTTATACTTGGTTAATTACTTTCTTACTAAACACAGTATCATTATTTTTCACTACTCTCATTACTGTTTTCTTCTGCTTCATTCCTCAATTACATGCTCTCTCTCTCTCTCTCTCTCTCTCTCTCTCTCTCTCTCTCTCTCTCTCTCTCTCTCTCTCTCTCTCTCTCTCTCTCTCTCTCTCTCTCTCTCTCTCTCTCTCTCTCTCTCTCTCTCTCTCTCTCTCTCGCTTGCCAGTCACTCAAATTCTGGACCCAAAAAAGGAAAATATAGATGACCATTGCGCATCCAGTTTATTTATTCATTCTCGTTTTAAAGATATCACGAAAATTTAAAAGAACAAAAAGGTTGAATATCATTTCTCTTCCTTTTTTTTTTCTTGTAATCCTCGACTTTCTTTTTTTGGCTTCATATATTTATTTTTTTTCATCGGTGAATTGTTTAACTTTTTTTTTTTTGGAAGATATTTTGAATCCTCCTTCTAATCCTAAAAAATAAATTACCTATATTCTCACTTTTTTTCAGCCTTCTTTCTTTATTTACTTCTTTCATCGTTGAATTTTTACTAAAAGAATTTTAGTTAATAATTTCTTAGCACACACACACACACACACACACACACACACACACACACACACACCGCGTAGTGTAGTGGTTAGCACGCTCGCCTCACAAGCAAGAGGCCCGGGTTCGAGTCTCGGCGCGGCGAGGCAAATGGGCAAGCCTCTTAATGTGTGGCCCCTGTTCACCTAGCAGTAAATAGATACGGGATGTAACTCGAGGGGTTGTGGCCTCGCTTTCCCGGTGTGTGGAGTGTGTTGTGGTCTCAGTCCTACCCGAAGATCGGTCTACAAGCTCTGAGGTCGCTCCGTAATGGGGAAGACTAGCTGGGTGACCAGCAGACGACCGAGGTGAATTATACACACACACACACACACACACACACACACACACACACACACACATATATATATATATATATATATATATATATATATATATATATATATATATATATATATATATATATGTGTGTGTGTGTGTGTGTGTGTGTGTGATTTGTTGCCTTAATCTCTTCAGTACTAGGACGTGTTTGTATATTCATTCTGGTTAGTATTTTGGCGATTTTGTACATCTTCAGAAACTTATGTCGGGATCAGAATAATGATGACTCTGACCATTAATCTTTTCTCTTATTCAGAGCCCTTCTAATGCAAAGAAAATCATCTAACTATACTCAAAACAATCAAGGTAAAAATGCGTCTCAGTATTGAAGATATTAAGCTGGACCACATCTGCTGAAATAAAGATAAGTAAACAAAAAGGAGAAAGCTAAGAAGTACCAGAAGACGAAGAAAAGAGAACAAAAAGAGAGTTAAAAGGATGAATAGAAAGATGAAGAAGGGAAAAAAAATGAAAAAAAACAAAGAGTAACAAGACTGATAATGATTATAATAATAATAATAATAATAATAATAATAATAATAATAATAATAATAATAATAATAAAACTGTTCTGATGCTGAAATGAAAACAAAGGTTGATTCACTCCCATTACTCATTCTCATTATCATAAGCTATCAGAGAAGTACTTACATTAATTAATCATTATATATGTTTTTTTTTCTTTTTTTTACCTATTTATTTTCTTGTCCCTTCTACGAAACGTTTCAGCAGCAATTAATTTATTTTGCTGCATTTATTCACATTTTCAGAACAATATACCTGAAATGCAACCTTCTTTTCCTCTCCCCGTTTTTAGAACCATCATTACTCTTAGCGTTGTCATTTTAGAGAATGCCACAAAGGAAAGAAATAGAAAATAGAGGTAGACAGACAGTAATTGAGTGATTGATACAAACATACATACATGAATAAATAGATAGATAGATAGATAAATCAATGGATGGATGGATAGATACATAGATAGATTAATTGAATAACAAAGTTACAAGTAATAAGTGTATCAGACAGTAAGCTCAATAGGAAAGAGTGTGGCTAATGAACTGGCTGTCCCACCTGTATCTCACATGGCTTCTGCTTCTGGCCTCACTTTACGGGGATCAGTCGCATAGCTTGGACTGTTTCACCGGCACCGAGGCTCCTTCATAGCAAGCCACTCCCCTTCCCGGAATTCCTCTTCTTCATACGACCTTATTCTCACTGTGTAGTAGGGTCAGCTCGAGTTAACTTCTTCCGTCTGTTTCTGTTCATTCCTGTAGTCCAAGATTATTCATATGACGCTTCAGCACGTCTTTCCATCTTATTCTCTGTCTACCCACACTCCTTCACACTCCATCCTGTACTGCAAGGGTTCAAAACAGCGGCCCCAAATAAGCATCAAGTTAAGAGGAATTATTATAATGTCAGGTCCATTAAACTAAGGCTCTTTTCTGAACGCTAATAACATTTAATTGTTATCTTGCATACATGGACAAATAGCAAATACGTAATACATTAAATAAGATAACATTGATGTGTAATATGTTTTCATCTTCATGCACTCTGGAGTTATTACTGAAATCTGTCTCGTTTTTTCGTTTTTTCCTTTACATATAGGCAATATTGTAGGTCTTTCTGTAAGTGGCTTCAACACACACTCCGAGTAGCTTTGAATATAGATTAGAAAAATATTTTTTCGCTGAACAGGCACAAACAATGGAAACTTAAACTTTATAGTACGAGTGAGGTGTATTATGGTGTATGGGTATATTTGATGTGTATGAATGAGAGCTGGAATATATATATATATATATATATATATATATATATATATATATATATATATATATATATATATATATATATACATGTACTATAATGTGTTTATATGTGTGTATGTAGGTATGTAATTGTATATATATGGATTTAGTTAGTTTTGTGTATAATGTATTACTTAGGTTCAAGTATATACTAAATTTGTTAGTAGTGATATAATGTTTTTCATTTTTTATTAAGTTCCGCATGGATGAAGTAGATTTTGTTTACCTTGTTTAGTTATTAGGTCTGCTGACGAGTTTTTCTCTGCAGACCTTACCATAGGATATGTAATAATGTATGTATATACATTGTGAAATGTTCATGGCAATAAACTATTTGAACTTGAACACACACACACACACACACACACACACACACACACACACACACACACACACACACACACACACTCATTAATTAATTCATCTACCTACAGTACGTACACAAACATTGACCCAAACACAATGACACCCCTCCCCCTACCATACACACGCAAGGGCCATCTCACTACACACTACTCGCGCCACACCACAACACACCCACAACACACTTTGTACATACATTGAAATACTGCACAGTTGATCCCTGAAAGCTTAAGTGAGTCTTGAGTCTTGGAGAGAAAGGCGCCGTGGTAGGAATCGAACCATGGACAACAGCATCAAAGTCTAGAAGGTTACTGGTGAGCAAAACGTATGTTTGGTGTTGCTGGAGTGGTATTGTGTGGTGAGGCTTCTGTATATGCTTATGTCGGGGCATCACACACACACACACACACACACACACACACACACACACACACACACACACACACACACACTTACAATCACAATGATGATTAAAGTTTCGTCATTTTTGTACCATCAGATAAAAGGAATAGCATTACGACACGAGATAACCTGTGTTTCTATACAATAACTGACTTTGCTGCCTCTCTCTCTCTCTCTCTCTCTCTCTCTCTCTTGGCAAGCCTTCTGATTCGTCAATGAATGATACGCTATATCTTCATTCGTTCGTCGTTAGTTCCTCTAGTACTCCTCCTCCTCATCTACTTCTTAAATATATCTATCTATCTATCTATCTATCTATCTATATATATATATATATATATATATATATATATATATATATATATATATATATATATATATATATATATATATATCAAAGATTGTTATAGTTTGAATTAGTATGCAGCGATATACCTACCGATCCGCTTTTAACAACAACAATAACAACGGAAATTATATGTAGATTTGATTGCATCGTAGTGTGTGTGTGTGGGGGGGGGGAGGCAGGTGGTAAAGCGTTGCAGTCAGTTGGTTGCAGGGAATTCCCTCTCGTAGCCTTGGTGTGTCAGGTAATTGTTTCGGAGACTTTGAAACACGAGAGTGAAGCATCGAGAGAGAACCAAGGAATAACCTTGGGGAGAACCGTCAGTTCGTCATCCCAGGCTTCCCAGCCAGTGTGTCCTTGACCGTGGTGCGGGAAGTGTGTACGTGTGTGTGTTACTGTGTTCGTGAGTCATTTGTCTCTCTTCTCATGTTGTTTCAATTTTTTACTTCTTCTGTTCACATATACACTTCATTACCTCATCTTATTTAATTATACGATTTGATATTAGCTTATTGGATTTTTTCATATTTTTTATCTAATTTTCTTGTGCTCTCCTATTTCCTAGTTTTTTTTTTTTTTATTTGTTTACTTTTCCCTGTCAACTTTGCTGTACCTCCTCCTCCTCCTCCTCCTCCTCCTCATTCATTCCCATCTCCACAAAAATGTTTCCCCGATCTCTCCCCTCTCCACCCGCAGTCTCCTCTCCCGTCTATCTGTTTTCCTTCCTATCATTTATTCTTTTTTACTTCTTGTCCTGTCATCTTTCGTCATCTTCGCTGTTATTAGGTGTTCAGGTGAGTTTCATTATGTGTGTGTGTGTGTGTTTCACTGTTTCACTGTTTGATCTGCTACAGTCTCTGACGAGAAAGCCAGACGTTACCCTACGGAACGAGCTCAGAGCTCATTATTTCCGATCTTCGGATAGGCTGAGACCAGGCACACACCACACACCGGGACAACAAGGTCACAACTCCTCGATTTACATCCCGTACCTACTCACTGCTAGGTTAACAGGGGCTACACGTGAAAGGAGACACGCAAATATCTCCACCCGGCCGGGGAATCGAATCCCGGTCCTCTGGCTTGTGAAGCCAGCGCTCTAACCACTGAGCTACCGGGCATGTGTTTAACTGGTTGTGTGTGTGTGTGTGTGTGTGTGTGTGTGTGTGTGTGTGTGTGTGTGTGTGTGTGTGTGTGACTACATTTAGCAACCCATCAAAATCAAATATATTACCTCTTTCAACAATCTTTTTTTTTTTCAATAAACTTCTGCACAAATTGCATAATAGTACTAACACAGTATAGCCATCAGCCTCTTGTGTACTCTTTCTTCATCCCTCCCAACCTCCCTCCGTGGCGCCCTTCCTTTCCTCCCTGCCTCCCACAATCACCATTAGCCTTCCAACGCCTCTGCTTCGCTTCCACCCTCACTGAACTCGCTCCCCACCTCTCCATCTCTCCTCACTATCTCGCCTCCCTGCCCTCTGATGTTCTTCCAATGGCTAGTATACGAAGAACTACTGCGGGAGGTGGCGCTGCGTTGTGTTGCCAGAGCATTGTCAAACCCTCCGGCGTCTTATCTTCGATTTGAAAAGGGTGAGGTGAATGTTGTTGGGGTTTTATGTTTGGTTTGATGGTAGTAGTAGTTAAAGAGGATGTAGTCAGAGTTATTAAGGATTTTTTAGGGTGTTTTCGTTATTTTAGTGATAGTTTTACAAGGTTTTGTAGTGATATTGCGAGTTTAAGCGGGCTTCGTGATTCTATTGAATTTAAAAGGGTCCAGTGTACTCGTACATCCATATTCCATTGAGTTTTTTTTTCATAATTTAGTGATGATGTAACTAATTTTTGTGTCGAAGGTATCAAGGTTTTTTTATTTTCTTTATTCTAATGATAGTTTAACAAGTTATTGAAGTTTTTGAGGCCTACAAGTAGTATTTTCTCAATTTTATCGGTAGTTATACGTTTGTGTGGAAGTTATAAGGGTTTTCAAGGTTGTTCTGGCGATAGTTAAACCAGCTGTAATGGAAGTTATTGGACTTTATTAAGGTGTTGCTAACATTATGGTGACGGTTTAACAAGTAGTTGGGATTTTCGTAGTTCTATTCAGTATTTTTCATTTGGATAAAACACCCATAAGACTGAACTAATCAATCTTTGTAACCTTTGGAAACGGCTGTAATGAGAGAACACCGTGTTTCAATAAGCGGGCCGTGGCAGGTTCATAATGATGCCTGACTCGCTGCGTTATTAATGGTTACGGCTTAATTTGTTGCTTCATCAGACGAACGAATTCTAGCATGCCATGATTGTAGAGCTTCTGATTTAGCTCATTTTTAGCCTTTCGCATTCATCAGACATACACAAGTGGTGCTTCTCGTTCTCCTTTCCTCTCTTCCCTCCAAAGAGCAGTTAATAGTAAATTAGTACTTCCATACAATACTAGACTCTGCTATAAGATGGCACACAATGGACATGTATCTGTGTTTAACTACTTTACTGCGATATGCAACACCTCGGCATTAAAACCAACGAAATATTAGTAAACATCGATAAGGAAAGAAAATTAAAAAATCAAAATAATAGATTTAACCGTTTTTTAGCGAGGGCAATGCTCAGAGACGGCTGTGGAACGAGAAGAGCTCATAATGCTTAGTAATCAGTGAGGATCATACCAAGTCACAGGGAACGTGTTGATAAGGAAGATAGTCATGCAAGTACTAATGAATTTAAGAAAATCTGCAAGAAGTGGGAAACATTGCCTATTTCCGTCTGTCATTTTGAATCCCCAGAACAACATGGAGAGGAAAGCTGTAAGAAGCCGCCAGGCCCACACGTGATGGTCACCATAAGAAATGTGATTATTTATTTCCACTTATCTCGGTAACAGCTTACTTACCATATTCAATTATCGAAAATGTCTTAGTTTACTCCTTCGGCCTCAGGACTCTCATCCACGGAAAGTCACACAACTGCTACTGTCAATAGGCAAAAGTATTTTGGAAGGTATCATTAAATCAGCCATCTAAGTATCCCTGGAAATTTTCTTGTGAATCTCTGGGGGTTCGCGAACCCCAGATTGAGAACCCCTGATCTAAACGTTTAGAACATCTTAACCAATGGAGGGAGCCCAAAAATCACCTTGGGTTTGGGCACATTGAGAGGGACGTTTCAAGACACTTATCCTCTGGCTTTGACTGACGCTTACTTCTTTGTATGTTCCCGGCACTTTAATGGATCTATTTTTATTGTGATTTTTGTTTCGCCTGCCAGAGCCCTTCCTATATATTATGTATGTATGTATGTATATAGCCTATATATAAGAATAGAGTACCTTTGATCACAGACTTGCTATAGTGTGTGAAAGTAACAACTCTACACTGTAACTATCAGCATAGCAGATAAGCCAGGTTTAGAGAACGAGCAGTTGGAATTGTTTACACAGCAAAGCATGAGGGAATAATGTACTCCAAACAACAGACCCAATGGAATTAACAAATTATTTCCTGCAAGTGCCGGAATGTCAGATCAATGATCCTTTGAGAGCAATACGTGGGAATAGCGGAGCTTGCCTTTGACCAGACTCCGTCGCTGGCTGAAAGGTGCATATTATTCACTGTAGGGACCAAAAAGGGGTTTAATAGTAAGGAGGTTCACGAGACTGTCCTTTTACATCAGGGCTGAGGATGAGAAAAATGTGTGTATTTACCTAGTTGTAGTTTTACAGGGCCTGGACTTCATGCTCGTGTGGCCCGTCTCCATATACACTTATCCAATTTTTCTTTAAAACTATGTACACTCTTTGCTGACACCACTTCCTCACTCAAACTGTTCTAAGTCTCAACACATCTTTGCGGGAAACTAAATTTTTTAACATCTCTCAGACATCTTCCCTTCCTCAGTTTCTTACTATACGATCTTGTGCTTCTAATGTCATATTCTTCTCTCAGGATTAGTTTCTCATTATCCACTTGATCCATTCCGTTAATCAATTTATAAACTTGTATCAGATCCCCTCTCTCTCTTCTCTGTTCCAGGGTTGGTAGATCCATAGCTTTTAGTCTCTCCTCATATGTCATCCCTTTAAATTCTGGAACCATTCTTGTAGCCATTTTTGCAGTCTCTCCAATTTCCTTATGTGTTTCTTTTATGGGGGTCCACACAACTCCTGCATATTCCAATCTAGGTCTTATTTTAGTACTTATCAATTTCTTCATCATTTTTTGTCCATATAGTGAAATGCTAATCCAATATTCCTTAGCAAATTATACGTCTCTCTGAAAATTCTATCAATATGGCTTACCGGTTGATTGTTTTCTTCCATTGTCACTCCCAAGTCCTTTTCCTTTTTTACTTTTTCT
>NC_059264.1:7838177-7930677 GCF_017591435.1 Portunus trituberculatus | reverse complement strand
TCTGTCTTCCTGGCAAGTGGAAAGTCCCAGCTTCAATCCCCAAGCCATGCCTTTTCCAGTGAAACCTCTACTCTAACATTTGTAGAGGGAACAAAGGACTAGAGCAATGTTAAAATGGTGTGGCAGTGTAAAGAGGATGGATGAAAAGTGACCGATACAGAATATAACTAGAACTGATGCTAATGTGAGAGGTGTAAGGTTAAAAGCACAAATAGGATGAATAAGTGTGAAGTTAATCTATGTGAAAGGTGCACAAGGCTTAGAGGACTACTTGTGAGACAAATGAACACAGTATAAAAGAAACATTAGATACAAGAGCAACTAGCACTGAAAATATCCCAAGTTGATTATTAATATGTGTAAAGTTAAGATTAAGTATAGAGTTGGTAGTTGTAGGGAAACACAAGGTATGTACTATATTCTTTAACATTTCAGTTATACTGAACCATCTTCAGAAAGAAGGAGTTACAGGTGGGTGGCTTGGCAGTATTTTTTTTTTTTTTTTTTTTTACAGTAAGGCCTATAGCGCCAGTAGGCACACTTGAAGAGTGTATGGGAAGCGCTGTTCAGCTTCCACCCATTAGAGTGGCGCAGGCAATTTTATTTATAGTGGTACCCATATTAGGGCCCATATCACCCCCGAAGCTCATCTTGGGTGTAACCACCTAGAACCTGGGTATGATGGTGACATGTAGGTAACTTTAAACCACTCGACAAATGGCAAAGTGTTTAAGGCTGTACGTGGTGTGATTCGAATATATATATATATATATATATATATATATATATATATATATATATATATATATATATATATATATATATATATATATATATATATATATATATATATATATAAAGGAGATACGCCGTACCGGCTCTTCCTCCCTTACTAACTACCTTCCATATGCTTCTATACGTCCAGCCGGCTTCTTTATACTCCACAGGCAGGCCCTTAAGTTTTGGATCTCCGGTTTGCTACTGGCCTTGGCTCCTCCCACCATGAGGCTTCGGTACCACGAGGCTTTGCTACTGGCCTTGGCTCCGCCTTTTCCGAGGTTACGATGGTAGGCAGGTTTTGAGCCCAGGACAGACACCAGCACACCGCCCCTCGGTGAACACCTCGTCTCTCTTCGAGCTGGTTCCTCATCTCACCGGAAGAGCAGCCAGCCTGTGCTCCTGCTGCTTCTCTCCATACCTTCACCTGCCACCGCTGTCGTCTACTTGCCGCACTCCAGCTTCTGGACTTCACTTCCTGGCTTGGTGCTGAGTGGATCTTCACTGGTGCGCCTAACCCCAGTGACTCAGCACTCCGTCTCCTTGCACACAACAGTGGTTCGGTTATTTGTTATTGTCTCTTAGTGTTAATACACTCATTCTGTTTTGTACTTGTTTTCCTTTCCAAAGGGCTAGTCTAATTAATCCTGGCTTAACATCATATATTTTGAGGGCAAGACAATGTGGCCTCCCATTTCCCTCACACGTGGCGACCTCGCCAGGATTAACTTGTGTTAATAATTGTTCTATTGTTCCAGCCCTTGAAAGGTTTACAGCTGTATAGTCGCCTTGAGTGCGCGCTCACTGTCTGAGGCATGGAAGTGAGGTAAGTTCCTTACAGACGTCCATTCCTGTAAGTTATTTATCCACATAGCTTCCTTTGCTGTGTTTATTGAGTGGACAATTTTATAATTGCTTCACTTGTTTAGACTGACAGATTTTCTTCAGCCTTTGTTCTTACAATTTTTTCAAGGTGTTTTTGTATGTCGGGTTGTATTTCTTTTGGGGTTTTTAATTCTGTTTGTATCTACCATGTTGTCCTTCGAGCAACTTCAGAAACAGGCTGCCTCTCTTGGTCTCTCAGGAACAGACATTATACAGTACATCGACGCCCAGCAAGCACATGAGCGGGAGGAGCGAGCAGCGATGCGACAAGCACAGGGGGAAGAAGCTGAGCGACAAGAACGAGAAGCTGAGCGACGAGCACAGAGGGAAGAAGCTGAGCAACAAGAGAAGTTAGAACTTGCTAAGCTGGAAGCTGAAACCAAACGAATGCATCTCACCGCTCAAGGTAAGCCTGACGCTGTTACCATCCCAGATATAGCTGTTCGTCCCACGTTACCAGTGTACCAGGAACGAGAAGACATCGCTACTTATTTCACCCATTTTGAGAGAATGGCAGAGCTTTTACAGCTCGAACCAAGTACGTATGCTGTGAGGTTGGGATGTCTCTTAACGGGAAAAGCTGCTGATTTATACGTCTCCCTTTCTCCTGAAACCACCAATGATTATGATGCTCTTATGAAGTTCTGTTGACAGGATTTAAGAACACTACAGACGGATATCGCCTTGATTTCCGCAACGCTAAATTTAGAGACGGAGAAAATTATTCCCAGTTTTCAGTTCATTTAACCCGTCTATTTCAGAGCTGGTTAGAGGCTTTCGGGGAGGAGGCACGCAGCTGCCCACCGCCATGTGCTTGGCCCCGCCAGGGCGGGGGCTGCTAACACCATTGCCCGCCCCCGCCTCTCTTCCTCGTCTTTGTCCCGACCCGTTGCCCCACCGCCCTATGTCCGCCTTGTCTCCGCCAGCTGTACAGCTTGCCCCGTTCCCCACGGAACCTGCACTGCCTCCGCCGCTGGCCCCGCAGTGTTCCATGGGCGGCCACGACGCGTCCGTGTCCCCTGGACGGCCAACGGTCGCCCACACGTCGTCCCCGCCGGCGAAGAAGCAGTCCTGGGATGGCCGGGCCCCGTCTCCTCCACCATCATGACTGCAGCCTAGTGGTGGCCAGGCTTCCGCACCGCCCACCCATCTGCGAGTCTCAGCTGGGCGCGCCCCTTCGCAGCCTTCGGTCGGCGCCAGGCACCCCTACTGGCCGCCCGCTCCTCCGCAGCCCACGGAGGGCTTTGCCTCGGTCCCGCCGCCGGGGCCCCGTCAGCCCACTCCCAGCTCTTCTGACTCCCCTGCGCCATCACCTCTGCCGCAGCACCCAGAGTGGTTTCCCGCCAACCAGCGCCTGCTTCTCTGGGTGAGAGACATTTGCTCCGGGGCCCGTTTTCCTGTGGATTCTTGGGTAGAGGTGAGTGTGGTTCCAGCAGCGGACACTGACCACCGCGCCCAACCCCGTAGGGCGTACGACCTCCTAGCCGCCAACTGCACCCCGATCGCGACGTATGGGACCTAGACGCGTCGCGTGGCCCTCCTGCCCGGCAGCCGTTTCCCGTGGGCATTTGTGGTGGCAGACGTGGAGCAGGCAATCCTGAGGATGGATTTTCTCGCTGTTCACGACCTCCTGGTGGATCCACGCCGCAGATGCCTCCTACACCAGCCGTCGGCCACTATCATCCACGCGGAGCCCTGCAGCCGACGCCGTCCCTCACAACCCTCCGCCAAGCGACGCAGTTCGAGGCCCTCCTCTAGGAGTTTCCCCTCCTTACATCCCCAAAGTCCGCCCCGCCTCGGGTCCAACACGGGGTACAGCACTCCATCGTGACAACTGGTCCCCCGTGCTTTGCTCGGCCGCGGCAGCTGCCCCTGGAACGTCTTCATGTTGCGCGCAAGGAGTTTGACCTCATACTGGAGGAAGGCATTGTGCGCCCGTCTGACAGCAACTGGGCATCGCCACTTCACATGGTGCCCAAGGCCCAGCCAGGATGGAGAATGGCGGGCTTGCAGTGATTACAGGGCCCTTTACGTCATGGCCCGCCCGAAAAGTACCGCATCCCCACGTGCTGGACTTCCACACCAAGCTCCATGGCAATATCTTCTCGAAGTTCGACCTCCTGTGAGCGTTCCACCAGATTCCTGTGGCAGAGGACGACGTTCCGAAGACCGCGGTGATTACGCCCTTCGGATTGTTCGAATACCCTTTTATGAACTTCGGTCTTCGCAACGCCGCCCAGACCTTCCAGCGGTTCATGGACAGGGTCCTGAGAGGGTTGGACTTCGTCGTCGTTTACATCGATGACATTCTCATCGCGTCCTCCTCGCCTCAGCAGCATGCAGTCCACCTGCGGCAGGTACTTAGTCGCCTTCAGGACCACGGCGTCAAACTCCACCCTCAGAAGTGCGTGTTGGGCGTCCCGTCCGTGGACTTTCTGGGCCACAAGGTGAGTGCGGAGGGTCTGGAGCCCCTCCCCCAGAAGGTGGCAGCCATTGAGGATTTCCCGCGCCCCACGACCGTCAGGAAACTCAAGGAATTCCTGGGGATGATTAACTACTACCACCGGTTCATCCCCCAGGCCGCCGCTCTTCTGGCTCCCCTCAACGACTTCCTGAAGGGCGTTAAGAAGAACTCACCTATGCCCCTGGACTGGGGCCACTAGGCAGAGCGCGCTTTTCAAGTCATCAAGCGCCTGCTCGTC
Source organism: Portunus trituberculatus (assembly GCF_017591435.1). Classification (NCBI taxonomy): domain Eukaryota; kingdom Metazoa; phylum Arthropoda; class Malacostraca; order Decapoda; family Portunidae; genus Portunus; species Portunus trituberculatus. Next base: position 7,926,313 of record NC_059264.1, on the reverse strand, counting down.
TCCCTGACCCGCCTCGCCTACCCAGTCGCCCACGCCCCAACGGTGCTCTCCACGGACGCGTCGGCGGAAGCTGTGAGCGTGGTGCTACAGCAGGAAGTCGCCGGAGAGCTCAGGCCGGTTACCTTCTTTAGCAAGCGGTTGAAACCGGCTCAGCGCTCCTACAGCGCCTTTGACAGGGAGCTCTTGGCAGTGTACGAGGCCGTGCGTCACTTTCGCCACTTCCTGGAGGGCCGTGAGGTTCCACGTGCTCACAGACCACAAGCCGTCGTTAACTTGCGCCATGGCCCAGACGGGCGACAACTTCACCCCAAGAGTGTGTAGGTAGCTCGCCTTCATTTCTGAGTTCACCATAGACATCAGGCACATGGGAGGGAGGAAAACACAGTGGCTGATGCTCTTTCCCGTGGCGACGCTCCCTCCCGCACGGTCGCCGCCCTGTCTCGTCCTCCACCTTTGGACTACGAAGCGGTGGCGGCAGCGCAAGAGGACGACCCGGAGCTACAGGCACTGCTTGAGGGGCCCACATCACTGCAGCTCGTTCAGCAACAGCTCCCCGACTCTCCACGGCAACTCTGGTGCGATGTGTCGTGCGGGCAGGCACGCCCATATGTGCCGCGGCCGTTCCGCCAGCAGATCTTCCGCCACTACCACTCTCTCAACCATCCTGGCATCTTGGGGACGCACCGCATCATCAGCAGGCGGGCGGTCTGGCCAGGAATGAGGAAGGAAGTTAAAGAGTGGGTCCGTACCTGCCTTCCTTGCCAGGCCGCCAAGACTCACCGCCACACCCGCACGCCACTGCAGACCATCCCAACACCCATGGAACGCTTCCACACCGTCCACGTAGATCTGGTTGGTGCCCTACTACCTTGCCGCGGCCACTGGTACCTCCTCACCTGTGTAGACCGGACCACACGCTGGGGTACCGCGATTCCGATGTCTGACAGCACAACTGAGTGTACTGCCGCCCACTTCCTTGAACTTCTGGGCGCCAGTCACCATCATTACCGCCCGAGGGGTGGAGTTCGAATCTCAGGCCTAGGATGAGCTCATGGCCTTCCCTGGCACGTCGCGCCATGGCACCACAGCCTATCACCCCCAGGCGAGCGGAATGGTGGAGCGCTTTCACCGGCGTCTCAAGGAGGCGATTCGCGCCCTCCCCCATCCTGGTGGCTGGGTTGACGCCCTCCCGATCATCCTGCTGACCTGGAGGGCCACAGAGAAGGACGACTTGCATCACACGCCGGCAGAGCTGGTCTACGGGGAGGACTTGAGGCTTCCTAGCCAATTCGCGGGACCTGGGCCGCCCGCGGGACATGCTCTGGCCTTCCTTCCAGTGTTGCGGCAGGCTATGGCGAACCTCCGGCCCACTCACTCACTCCTCGTCCACCTCCCTCCCGCCCCACCCAATTCCCTGCGGACCTCTGTGACGCGGCAGCTGTCTTCCTGAGGACTGGCGCTACCACAGGGCCTTTCCAGCTGCCGTATGGGGGCCCATATTGTGTGCTGCACAGGGGCGAGAAATACGCCACCCCTCAAGATTAAGGGGCCGTCCGTACGTCACTTCGTGGGACCGGGTGAAGGCGGCTCACCTGTCTCATGCTCCGCCCACGGCGCTGCCCCTGTTCCCACAACAGCACCTTCCTCCCGTGGCGGAGCCGTTCCGGCATCCTCACCTCGCCCTCTGGCAGACCAGGAGCCGCCGGCAAGCCGCCAACCACCACCACCCACCCCGCCTGTCTCCCAGCCCCCATCTCCTCCTCCTGTCACTTATCCCGGCGTCATCACCCGCTTTGGCAGGTTAAGCCAACCCCCTAATTTTTTCCAGGCCTCTTAGAGGCTCTTTATGCCTCGTTTTTTTTCTTTGGGGGAGGGGGGGGGGTACTGTAGTGAACCACACTACTACTACTACTACTACTACTACTACTACTACTACTACTACTACCACTACTACTTCCACCACGCTAATCCGGCCCAGGTGTGGAACTACCTGAGAACAGCCGGGCCAGGTGCAGTAACCTGACCCCAGCTGGATGGTGTGAGGTCACGGGCCGGATGTTCAGCCGAGGACTCGCCAGTCAGCACCGAAACTCTGTGACATACGCACCGCTCGACTCATCTCCGCTCGCTTATGTGTACAATAATAAACAGCAGTAATTTACATTTCTAGTTTACCACTCTATCCGTGTCTTGGCTAGTCAGAGAATACTACAACACCAACACACCGCCCCTCGGTGAACACCTTGTCTCTCTCCGAGCTGGTTCCTCGTCTCACCGGAAGAGCAGCCAGCCTGGGCTCCTGCTGCTTCTCTCCATACCTTCACCTGCCACCGCTGTCATCTCCCTGCTGCACTCCAGCTTCTGGACTTAGCAACCAGAAGGCTGAGTGGATCTTCACCGGTGTGCCTAACTCCAGTGACTCAGCACGCCGTCTCCTTGCACACGACAGCAGTGGTTAGGTTATTTGTTATTGTCTCTTAGTGTTAATACACTCATTTGTCAGTGTTAATACACTCAAAGGGCTAGTCTAATTAACATCATATATTTTGAGGGCGAGAGAACGTGGCCTCCCGTTTCCCTCAATATATATATATATATATATATATATATATATATATATATATATATATATATATATATATATATATATATATATATATTGTTACGTACACGCCACACGGCTGCGGTTAATTGCTACAGCTCACCAGAGAGTTATTCTGGCAAAATCGCCAACTTCGTTACGGTCAGTACAGTGGGAATTATAAAACACTCCACAGAGTCCCCACTACTATAACTCACAGCCGCCGTAACCTTCAGGTTCTTTCAAGGTCGCCAACAGTGTATAATTTCCCCCACTAAGGGAATCTCCTTAGCAACTCCTTCTCCTCCTGTACCCAACCAAGTAGAATTTATAAATGGTAGATGCTATGTGTAACAGGGCGAGGCCTTAATACCCCCGTAGAGAAACCGCCCACAAGGACAATTCCACCCACTTCTCTATGAAGTATTAATGCCTCTCCGCACGCCTTGTCCACAGACGGTGATGAATCACAGACTGTGACAACACGCGCAGTATATATATTACTATACTATCCTATTACGACAAGTGCTTCCTGACACCTGTCAGACTGACACCCCTAGCCTACACTACTACAATATATGATGTGTACAGCACATCCGGTGATGTACACACAAGACCAGACACAACCTACGGGTGACAACCGCTATACACGGAATCCAGATACTCGTCACAGACAAGTCTGGCGGAAGACAACTACGCACCACTGGCCGACATGAAGCCTCTCAGCCTTCAATAGTGTGCGTGGCTACTACCACTACAATACAGTATACTACTTGAAACTACACGACATATGATGGGGTCAGACAGCCGCCCACCAAACCTCACTGGTGACCACGGCCACCAACAAAACAAACAGGACGAGACAAAGCGTGTCTCTCCTCCGCGCCGCTACCCCACGAGTGGACGAACGCACGAGAAATGTAGCCAAACTTACTACACCTCTCCCAGAGCAACAAGCCCGTTGCTCTAACAGTCACGGTCTACCCAGTAATGTCTCTAGGTTGGCTAGCGCGGCCTAGGGATACTTTGGTAGTGTGCCAGCCCTCCCTCTGGGTTCTACTGCTAGGGACCTCTCCTTCCTCGTTTCCTTCCTTGGTTCGCCGTTTGCTCCCGAGCCCTGTTTACGCTCGAAGCCTGCACTTGTGTGCCGGGGCTCTCCCACTTGGTAGAGAGCTCGCCCTTGTGCAGTGCCTTTTTGCCTTCTACTTTATTTCCTTTTCGGCCTTAGGTGGGCCAAAACTCGGTTAGGGTTAGGCGCGGGGCAGGGACATTGCGACGGTTTTTAGAAACCGGGTGTTCAAACTGCCTCGCATAGGTAGGCTCCTTCTGTTTTTCTATCTTAGCTGCGTCGTGTGTCGGGCTTAGGCCCCCTTGTAGGATTTATATTCTTTTTACCGTGTTGCTGCCATAACCGTTAATGCAGTATGCCTAGAGTCAAAATAAAGACTCCTTCCCCTTCGGGGACTAACAAACAAAAACTCGTAAGAACACTATCTGACCAACTCATTTACGCTACTCGGATTATCACGACACCAGACGCTTTCTTAGTACTCACCAGGACGGACGATGATGCTGATAAAATCTTTTCTTCCACTACCTTAGAACTACTCAAAGCTGATAACTTCCAACCTCTTCTACCCCCGGAAATACGAGCCAAACGAACCATAGTGCTTCGTAACACTGACGAGCACATATACAATAATACTGAAAAGGAAATAGAGGCAGAATTACTCAACGAAAATGACTTTCTCAATGAAGGGATTGAAAACATATTTAAGATCCCTAAAACAAAAATAATCAAAATAACCCTGAACAGTTCCACAGCAGCAAAGAAAGCCACAGACAAGGGACTACTCGCCTTTCACATGAGTATCCCGCACTTCAATATCAATCAGTATGGACGAACACATCCCTTTAATGACCTGTTTGAAATGTTATCTTATCGAGGACCACCCAACTAACAAATGCCCTAAAGGAAATGATTTCAAAATATGCTCCGAATGCTCCAGCACAGAACACAACTGGAAACAATGCAATTCCACTACCAAAAAGTGCATAAATTGTTCAGGGGAACACCATTCCCTAGCCAATAAATGTCCTCTAAGGAAAAAAGCTATCTCCGAAAAACGTAAAGCAAAAAACCAAACAAAATCACACACATACAGCCAAGCTACTAAACAAACGATGCATCAACCTATTGCCACTTGCCAGATCGATAGAGAAACAAACATTAAAATTCAAACTTGCTTAATGCACGCCCACTACCTGAACTCGATCCACCCAGGCAGCTTTAATACAGAATTAAACAAACTATATAAAGCAAACAATCTTCCTAGCATAATCATACCGGAAGACCCACCCTCAAATGCTATACTCAACTTAATGCCTCAGCACAACCTAGACACTACAACCTCAGAACACTTTGAACCTACAACGAACACTAACACACTCACTTCCCAAACTATCACACGAAACCATGAGACGAACATAACTACACCAACTCCTACTAACACTCAGACTGAGGTCATGCCCACACTAGAAAAGCTCCCTGGTGCACAATTAGGGATGCAAATAATCACAAAAAAGAGCGAAGGATGGCCAAAAGAATCATTCAGCCTGAACTACCTAAAAACAGCTATTGACACTGGTAAATTTAAATGGAGATTCACAACCACAGCACATACTGAACAAAAAATTTATAACTGCCTAATAAACAACGAGATAGACCTGTCTAACTGCTGGCGCATAATTGAGGACACTCTCTTTAACAAAATTCGTAATGGGCTATCTGAAGAGAGAACACCACCACGAAGTAAATCGACAAAAACCTACCACAGACACTCCTACAAGTAATACTAATAGAAACTAAACCCCCTAATCCAACATCTCACACAACATGGCAGACACTCACACACCACACACACTTACTATTTTACAACACAACGTACAACACTGGAACAACAAGAAAACCTCCCTCAGTAACGTATACAAGGATATAAACCCAGATGTAATACTCCTTAATAGTCACGGGATCAAAAAACACGAAAATATAAAAAATTTCAACTACACTACTTACCTCACTGACTCCAGCGATGAACTGCATGATGGTTCAGCTATTCTTGTTAAACATAACCTGAAACACAAAATAAAAGACGATTATGACACTGACATATTGCAAATTACAATAGAAACAAGTACAGGCACATCCAATCAAACACAGTATATAATACCAAATAACCAAAAGATATATGAAGAAAAGGACAAAGAAAATTTTTTTGGAGATATCTGGAGCAATATCTTCAGAATAAACCCTACAGAAAATATATTTTTCGATCAAGAGAACAATCAAATAGTTAACACTTACATTAATAACAACATAGTAGAAATACTTCCCTACCATCAAGGAAACCCAGATAACCTAAATAACAATAATTACTTAACATCCAAAATCACAATACACAAAATTAAAAACATTTTAAAACAATTCAAAAATAACACACCAGGATACTCTAAGATAAATAAGACCATTCTTCAGAATCTACCAGATGAAGTCTTAGAAATATTCACAAAACTTCTCAACATATCGCTATCCATGGGATATTTTCCAAACATATTCAAACACTCTAAAATAAAATTGATTCCCAAACCAAACAAACCAATAACAGACCCCAATAACTTCCGCCCCATATCACTACTTGAAGTACCTAGCAAAATCTATGAAAAAATAATTAACGAGAGAGTCCAAACTTTTTTAGAACACAACAATATACTACCAGACACACAACATGGTTTCTGCAAACACAGATCAACAGACACAGCCCTAGCAACAATCACAGAAACCATTTCAAAATCCCTCAGACAAAAAACAGTGCTGTATAGTTTTAAGAAATGTCTCCAAGGCATTTGACAAGGTATGGATAAATGGTCTCAAATACAAGTTACAGCAGATACAACTTCCTAGAATAATAGCTAAACTACTTTGTAACTTTCTTGACAATAGATCAGCCTCTATTTCACTAAATAGTTTCGAAGGCCCAAGCTTTCAACTCCTCAGTGGTGTACCACAGGGGAGCAGCCTATCACCCACACTTTACACAATATATACATACGACATACCCCCACCAATTACAGATGGGATAAACATACAATACGCAGACGACATCACACAAATTATAACCCAGGCAGGAAAATCAAGAAATATGCTAACAAAAAAGATAGAGAAGGAAATTAAAAACATAAATGACTTTGAGAACAAATGGAAAATAAAAACCAACACATCAAAATTCATTATCCTCACCATAGCGTTATTAAAGACAACCCCGGTTTATATCGAAGGAAACTTAATACCCTACTCAAATGAAGCAAATGTATTAGGATTAAAACTCTGCCCACGTGGATACAGCAAACATGTCACACATATAACCAAAAAAGCTTCCCATGCACTCAAAGTAATAAAACGCTTTGAAACGCTAAACACCAACATAAAATTACATTTAGTTAAAGCATGTGTCCTTCCTATCCTTACATATCCAACCTACACACTTAACGCACTCTCAAAACAACAAATGCTTTCACTACAACGAATACAAAACAGAGCATTAAGGTTTGAACACCAAGAGAAATACCCATACACAAAACAACACAGGAACTACACTCATTATCAAACCTTGACCCTTTAAACATCACATTCCATAAAAGAGGAAACACAATTAAACAAAAAATAGAGAACGTCCTTAAGGATACAACATACATTACAGCAATCGATGATTACGAACACGAAAATGAACACAATTGGTTTCGGAAACCTATAACGTATCTTAACAAAATTAACCCATCCCCCATGTTCACAAAATAGCAGACTGACCAGAAATACATACCTTGGAGACATATGACATGAAACATACAACACACCAACCACACATGGCCTAGAACACAATATAACAACTAACAGACAAAATACAAGGATGGTTTTCTCTCTCCTTTGCTCTGCGCCCTGAGTTGCTGGGGAGGAGGTGTGGATTCTAACGGTCGTGTAGAGCTTGGTGGCTCCCGTTACCACTTTCCCTCTCCGGCAAGGGGTGGTGTACACCGGCAATGTCTGCAGACAACCGGCAGCGGAGGAAGGTTGAGGGGAAACATTACATCCACCAGTATCTCCATAAAAACTCCCACCAATTAATCTAACCTTTCCAAATACAAAAACATACACAAACAAAACACAGCACACTATGACAGTTTTCATGCGCCCTCTGCTCTGCGCCCTGAGTTGCTGGGGAGGTGGTGTGGATTCTAGCGGTTGTGTAGAGCATGGCGGCTCCCGTTACCACTTTCCCTCCCTGGCAAAGGGTGGTGTACACCGGCAATGTCTGCAGACAACCGGCAGCAGGAAGAGGCAAAGCAGGAAACTAATATATATATATATATATAAAAATATATCATCAGTTTGATAGAGGCACAGATTATTAATCATTGATTATGAATTATTGACTAAAGTAAGCCGCAAGGGTGAGCAAAAATTTAAAAAATTACTTAGCAAGACGGTTTGTCCGTCATCTTTACACTCCCACTTTATTTCCTTTCCCACTATTGCCCTCAACACTTCCCTTCCCACCAACTTTTACTCTTCATAGTTTCACCCATCTTTTCTATCCCCCCCTTCAACGTTCAACGTTCCATCTGTAACTCATTCCATCTGAAGACAGTTGTATAACTGAAACGTTGAGGAATATAGTACATACCTTGTGTTTCCCTACTACTACTCACTCTACACATTTGTCTAGTTAGAGGAAGGTTACAAAATGGAATGGACGAAGTGTGTGTTGAACATAATATGGATGATTGTGGAGTTCAAAATCCATGACTAAAAATATAACCATGATGGCCACAAAGGAAGGTTCAGTATCTGTTGCAGTCAGTGCATCAGATCTGATGCAGGAAGGATATTTGGTCAGTTACAATGCAGCAAGAATTAAACTAACACAGGGACTGCCACAAGTAGACCTGATTAAATGCTTCTTGTGGCTATCTTATTTTCTTATGCTGTTCTATGAAAACTTCAAGATCTGCTGTATAGACAACCCTTATAATTTTGGTATAGGGCCACATTAAGAAACATTTTGCTATCTCACCATAACTATTTTCAAAGACCACAGAGATGACCAGCCAGGATCTCAAGACTTTTTCTACTTTTAAAAATATAGAAAACTTGCTAATCTGTCACTTAAATAATAAAAACTCTCTTACAAACCACAGCAGCTTAAACCACATTTTTCTTTCTAAGATGTTTCAGAATGTGGCCCTTATATGAAAATGGCTGTGGTGAGTGAATGTACATGGTTAATATACATACTGTGGGTTTGAGAGAGTGAGAGTGAGTGAGTGAGTATTGTCACTGTATCCTAACAGACTCACATTAAGGTCTACAGAATGTTTCATTTCATAAATACTTTGGGATTTGACAGTTCAAGTATTTCTTAGTCCAAATGACTGTATACACATATGCTGTATTTTGTGAGAAATCAAACATAGAAATTCTATGTAGTGGGTTTTGCTCCACCACGTGTCTCCTCACCTCTCCAGTGCATTATGTATTTGAATATTGCCTGGTGACATTAAGATGTAATTATTTTGTGTTATTTACACGTTCAGTCTTACAGGAAACGGTTAGCAAGTAACTAATTGATTAAATTACTTGTTGTATCAGTGAAGAAAAACCAGTACAATTGTTGTTAAATTCTACTTTTTAAACATACATGGCAACTTCTTGCTACAGTCACCGCTTCACCACTGACACTGACAGTTGACATTTTGACATCCATTGATAAGCCTTGGCATCAGCTGACTCCCAAGGTCACACAAGTGTTTTGTTACAGTGAACATTCCTTTCACATTTGATAACCTTCAATATTCTGTCATGATATTCTTGTGAGGACATTCAAGACCTGTTATTCATTCTGTGATGGGACTGTAGCTCAACACAGTGTCGTCCAAATGACAACACAAAGCTCTGCCACCACTACAATACAAATACAGAAAGAAACAAAAATAATTACCCAACAAAATGCCTTGACACCACTTTGAAAGAATATCGTTATCTAAAGAAGCATTTAAATGGGTGGCACAGATGCCAGCCAGTCATAGTGAAGCAAGTGAGTTGCCATGTATGTTTAAAAAGTAGCACAACAACCATTGTATTGGTTTGTTACCTGTACATTTTCTTCACTGATGCAACAAGAAATTTAATTAATTAAAGTAAACCAAATTGTACTGACCCATAGGGTGTTGCTCACCATCCTGCCAGCTCTCCAACCAAAACATTCACCCTGTAATCATAGTATTATCAACAAACAGTGTTCTAAGAATATATTATCAACAAACAGTGTTCTAAGAATATTCTGACTATTTCATTAAATACCAGGTAATACAAAATAAGTGTTACATACCAAATCAAATGAAGGTATTTCATGTACATGTATGACGATGTGGCATATCAGGTTAGGGGACGTTACCACTTGACCCAAGGCGAGATTTTCCCTGGGGAAGAGGGAGAGTTGGGTCACCACGCACATGCAAATTAACTCGCTACTCATCTGGTCGCCATGATGGAAGGACACACTGACGCTTCCCTGTCTTACTGTGTGTTGCACAGCCAGACCAAGGAAGAAAAGATTTCTTCATCCAATGGTCTTCAATAAATAAGTTCAGATTGGGGCAATAACTGAAATAATATGTCTCATCTTATGCTTCTTTTCACCACTCATTACATTAGACTTGATAGGACTTAACAGTAAATAATATGTAAATCGAAAGTCTCATTAATTTTCACTTTTATAGCCAGCACCTTTACCGTATTTAATTTTCTTACGACATAACCACATGCAGAGATGTTCATGTCTCTTGTACTCCCCCCTTTTTTTTTTTTTTAGCAAAGTGATGCATTAAATTGAATAAAGAACTGTTATTCTGTTGTCCTTAAAGTAATGAGAAATATATCACACGCATTATTGGTCTCCTCCTGTGGGTCAGTGCAATTTAATTTTACTATAGTCATTTGGTAACTGTTTCTTGTAAGGCTCTGACAGAATACACAACACAAGTATCTTTAAATTAAAGATACTTTAATGTTCCCAGGCAATATTTGGGAACATAATACACCAGGGAGGTAGGAAAAGGGCTCGTGGAGGCCCACCAAGAGGGAGCAAAAACTCACTACACAAAATTTCTATATTAACTTATCACAAAATAAAGCAAAATGCAGCATGTGTGTATAGAGTCTTTTTGACTTAGAACTACTTGAACTATCAAATTCCAAACTATGTACCCTAATTTACAGGGCACCTATATAAACAAGATATGTACTTGCAATCCATCCTTAAACAACTTTTCTTTGCATCAACATCAATATCAACAGTAATTACTTCAGTGACACTGTGGATGGATAACACTAAATTGTTAATCTTTGTGACTAAAAACATCTTGCTGTGCAGGGAAATGAGTGGCCAAGAATCACTGTCAAGAACTGGTGACTGGTGCTGGTGACTGGTGCCTGTGTCCTGCTGCCCCTGATCAGTGTTGATGGCTGGTGCGTGTGTCCTGCTGCCCCTGATCAGTGTTGATGACTGGTGCGTGTGTCCTGCTGCCCCTGATCAGTGCTGATGGCTGGTGTCTGTGTCCTGCTGCCCCTGATCAGTGCTGATGGCTGGTGCCTGTCCTGCTGTGCCTGACTTGTTTCCTGCACCACCAGCAGTCAAGTGTGTGTGTGGGATGAGCCTCTCTGTGAATGACAAATGTGCTGTTTAAGTGTGAAACATACTGTACTACAAATAAGACAGCAGTCTGTGGCACCATAACGACATTCAACTATGAAGAATTTGTGAACTAGTTTGCATTTGCAATTGTACATACAAAATACAAATTCATAAATTTACAATCACTTGTTAAGAAATACAACATAGCAAACAATATTCATACTTTTATGGCCGACATTTATAGGTTATAGAGACACCCTGCTCTGTAGAAAACACATGCTTGCCCCAGCTCTGGCATTAACACACTATAAAAATGACAGCAAGTCTCATTAGAACAGCTGACAACACACCAGATGATGACAATCTGGTCTGCTCTATGGACAGTATTGCACTGAACATTTTAACACTGTTCTGCAAATGAATTTTGCAGAACAATCACCACACAACACTAACTTATATACAAACCTGGTGTTAAAATTCCTTTACCAAAATTTGTGATACAGAATATAGCAAGATTATTTATAACTTGACAGGAGACTGTTGTCTTGGGATGGTGCCACATTCTCATGAATACTGTACATAAGACAACAGTATCAAGCATTCATCCTACATGCATAGAGTACAGCACCACTAGCAAATTTTATAAACCAAATTACCTACAAAACGTACATATCAAAAGGGAACAAGCACATTTGTATAAATTGATCAATTGCTACAAGACTTATAAACATCCCTTCAAGTGCAGTAAAACCCTTACAACTCAGCATAGTAGCAGCTCCAATCTGGCCAAGTTATTCAGTATTCAGAGTTATGCAAATCTCCAATATCCCTTCCATCCTATAAACAATCAAAATTTTGAAAACACTGCACTACACAGCAGCAGTATAATGGCTTAAAAGCAACTTAACTTGCCAGTGAAGGGGCTGCTACAGTGATGTAGTCTAAGCAGAGGGAGGCCTTGTGGTAAGGTGAATTGTACATGTTGGCTGGGACTCTCAACACTGCATTGTGTTACAGACACAATCACTTCAATACACTGCACTATTCTGCATTGTACTGTACAATAGAAATTGACAACATTTGAACACTTATCAATGTACTCTTTACATTCTACTGAGGCCTCAATTATTAATGTACTAAGCAATAAAGTGGAGACTCAATACTCAAACTTAATTTGTTCCAAATGGCTATTAAGAAGTTCGACTACTGATACCTATAAATCAGGTAATTTGTTCTAATCTTAGCAAAACCTCAAATTTATAAAAAAATCTCAATGTATTTTTTCTTTTTACAATTTTGATTTGTACATACCACAAGTGAAGGCTGGTGATGGATAACTTAGAAGAGGAGAGGAGAAGGGTGGGGAGGAGAAGGGAGGTTGCCAGAGGATGAGTCACCATCCATGAAAATGTTTTTGTAAAGTTTCTCCTGGTGTGATTCCTGTGAATCCAGTAGTGGAGGCTGTGGCTCACTAACAATTGCTCTCTCACCAGATTCCTTATTTTCACCACTAATAAGCCTCTTTGGTGCCATCCGAAGTTTCTAAATTAAAAACTACCAACAGAACGCAAAAGAATGTTGCATTTTCTCAAGACTGCGGCAGGATTAAGGATGTTCACCGACATCGGTATACCAGTATTACCAGTAATACGGTATCAAAACGGTATAGTGGCGGCTGCGAGAAGGGAGATGACAGAGCTTTGCATACAACCAAATGTGCGGCCATTTGATTACCAGATATTTTCATAATTAAGCCTTTGGTGTTAATGTAAGTTTATAAATGAAAAACTACAGATAGAATGCAGGAGAATGTTATTCTGATGACTGCAGCGCAGCACAAGTCACAACTGGGGGAGGGGGAAACCGAGACGCCAGGGAGCCTTTGTTTACAACCACAGGTGTGGACGTTCAACTATAAGGTATTTTTTTTAGTATCAAATCGAACTTTTGCGTTCAAGTATTGAAATGTTCAAGTACAGTGGAGACTCAATACTCAAACTTAATTCATTCCAAATGGATATTTGAGTATTAAAAAGTTCGACTATTGAAACCTATAAATCCGGTAATTCATTCTAATCTTAGCAAAACTTCAAGTATATTTTTTTACAATTTTGATTTATACATACCGTAAGTGAAGGCTGGTGATGGATAATTTAGAAGAGGAGGGGAGAAAGGTGGGGAGGAGGAGGGAGGTCACTGGAGGATGAGTCACCATCCATGAAAATGTCTTTGTAAAATTTCTCCTGGTGTGATTCCTGTGAATCCAGTAGTGGAGGGCTGTGGCTCACTAACAATTGCACTCTCACCAGATTTCTTATTTTCACCACTAATAAGCCCCTTTGGTGCCATCCGAAGTTTATAAATGAAAAACTACTGACAACACAGAAGAATAATGTTTTTCTCAAGACTGCTGCAGGACTAATGTTGCGCATCGGCATCGGTATACCGGTATTACGGTAATACCAGTAATACCAGTATTACCAGTGAAACGATATCAGAACAGTACAATGGCAGCTGTGAGAAGGGAGATGACAGAGCTTTGTATACGACCAAATGTGCAGCAATTTGATTACAAAATATTTTCACCACTAATAAGCCTTTGGTGTTAATATAAGTCTATAAATGAAAAACTATAGATAGAAAGCAGAAGAATGCTATTTAGCTGACTGTGGCAGCAAAAGTCACAACTGGCGGAGGGGGAACAGGCACGCCAAGGAGCCTTTGTTTACACCCATGGATGTGGACGTTCAACTATAAGGTATTTTTTCAAGTATTAAATCAAACTTTTGAGTTCAAGAATTGAAAAGTTCAAGTATTTAGACGTTCAAGTACTGAGTCTCCACTGTACTTCACAACATTTCACTGCATTTGTCACTCAAACTTGTCAATGTCTTTTGAGGCTTGGGCTTGAAAAATGTTGATATTCTTATCTGTTTCTGTGAAATGTTGTGCCTCTTGATGACAGCACTTTGTTAATCTCTCAGACTGTCATTGTAGATGTTAAACTGATGTCCTACCAGCCCCTCTAAAGCCCTGTCAAGATGATAACACAGCTATGATAACTTCATCTTGGCTGGCTGGTCTTCATCCTCAGCTGTATGAGAAGCAGCAGTGGCAGCAGCAGCAGCTTCCTGCACTACACTGGCTGCCATTTTCTCCTCTAATTGGTAGCAATAGTCTTCAGCCAGAGTGCCAGAGTGTCACTCTCAAGCCATTCCTTAACATCACCTTCAGTGATATCAACTTCACCTTCTTTGTGCAGTGTCAAGTCTTGTGGATCTAAACCAGTGAAATCCACCTCAAACTCAGTTCTCTTAAGCATTTTTCTGCATGCATTGCTCAGTGGTGGATGTTAGATTATTCCACACCTCAGCCCAGTTGTACACTGCTGGTCAGAGCGGAAGGCGCCTACCTGTGACATCTTGTGAATGAAATTAATGACACAGAAAATATATTTTAATGGGGGTATTCACCTAAACTAGTAATTGATAGGGTGCCTTCATACCTTCTTGACCTTTTGTGTCTCCTGGGAACCTGGGAAGTGAATGAGCTAAGTTGTGGAGATACTGAGCATCAATATTGTCTCATATGTCCTGAATAGTGGCTTGGAGGCGTGGGAGGGAAGAGGTATTTCTCTCCTTTAGCTTCAGTTTTATGTACGCCCAAAGATTTTTTATAGGGTTAAGGTCTGGCAAACTTGCGGGACAAGGTTTTAAAAGGCTGACATTGCAGAAATCAAACCAGTCAACAATTGACTTTGCCGTATGGCACGGTGCACCATCTTGCATGAAGGTATCAGCATTGCACTTTTCCATACACTCATCTAACTCATCTAGAATTAGCTCAAAGTAGTTATTTTGGTTCATACGAACATTCTTAGGCAAAAACACTAATTTTTCAAGACCATAGTAAGAAAAACAACCCCACACCATCAAAGAATCTGGGTTTTAATGGGGTGTTGTGTAGCGTGGATCGTGACAGTTACTACCGGGTCTGCGGTACACACGGTTTCTCTGGTTGTCTGTAATCTGAAAGCTTGCCTCATCTGACCAAAGTACCCTACGCTACTTACCTAAATCCCAATCTTTGTGCTGAGACACAAACTTCTTGCCTACTGTTAAGGTATTCATGACTAAAGCAAGGTTTTGAAAGTGCACGGCAACTCCATTATCCCATGTGGCCTTTCACATATCTCTGCAAACTCCTTTCACTCACCCCACCCAGCACAGAGGGTTCCTAGCCTGAAGTTCCTTGCTGTGTATGCGAGGTTTGGCCTAAAGCTGTCTTCGAATAATGTTCAGAGTTTTCTGGGTCACACTGTGCTTACACCCTTCAGGCTTATAAGGTGGTGGCGAAGCGTCTCTTCCTCCCTCACGATAAAGTTTGGTCCAGCGTTGAACAATTCTAAGACCTTTGCCAGTGTTTGCAGCAATTTCTTGATTTGACTTATTCTCCCTCACTGAGGCACAAATGACTGAGATTCGGGCCTTAGTAATTAGTTTCCTAGCTCCTATAAAAGGTAGTAACAGGCCACAATGGTAAGCTCACGCATCCACAAAAAGGGCCCATGAGGGAGGGTGAAAGAAAATTCAAATGCAATCACATGAACCACAGACGAATGTTGACTAAGGAAACATATCATCTACTTTGACTACTAGAGCTGCAGAGTTGTCAGATAGTGACATACAACGAATCCCGCCGTATGTTTAGGAGTTAAGAAGGGATGAATGAAATCTGGTCAGCGTGGAAGTTGTTGTCCCTTTTGCGCCTTCCGCTCTGACTAGCAGTGTACAGTGTCTTTCATGTTGCAGGAACTAAACTTCACAGGTGACCTAGCCCTCCTTGTGTCCTCCTGTTCTTCCTCTTCTTCTACAAGGCACTCCTCCAGCTGTTTGTTCCTATAGAGATGCTCACAATGCTCCATGAGGCCCTGACCCATGCATGGGCTGGCTAAGGGGACTGTCAGGTGAAGTAAAATTGGCCTTGAATTTTCCACCATGGGCCATCAATTAATCAGTACTGGAATGTGCTGGGCACTGTCCAACATGAGGTTGGCCTTAATATTGTCCCTGAAAATGAGCAGGGAATTCCCCTTATTAATAACAGGCATGTTATCCATGACATTTTCTATAGCATGTGGTTTTTGTACCTTAACTACAATCATGGACTTCAGCCTGTGGGAGTCACCAGCATTTGTACAGCACATGATGAACACCCTGTTCTTTCCAGAGATGTGCCTTTCCTGTTTTGCTGCTTGAGTGTATAGGGCTGTCTCATCACTACTGTACATTTGGGAGTGAATAAAACCAGGCTCTTCTTAAACCTTCTGATGGAAAGATAACACACACTGGTTCATCACCACTAGCTACCACTCTAAACCACTCCAGAGATAGCGTCAATTCAAAAAAGCAAACAACCACCAGGAACTGGTTTTGAAGTCAGCCACCTTCAAGTGTTTGGCTACCCTTGCATCACCACTTCATATATCTAGCCCCCCTCCCCCCAACAAAGTCCAGCTACTTGTTGCTGCTTGAACCAGCTAAAAACCACATCATCCACAACAAAGTTTTTGACAGTCTTGATTCTCTTCTTATTTGTCATTAAAGAGCTTTGATCTTCTAAACTTTGAAGATGGGTTCAAATCTTCCTCTTTTCTCAATTTCATAAAAAACTTAATGTCAAACTCAGCACAAAGAGAGTGCATGTTTACCTTACCAACACCAACTTATCATGCAGACTCAGGCTCTTCAGTTTCATCACCTTGCAGCTAAAGAAATGGATGCTGGATGCTGAAGCTGACAGAATGAATGTAAGGTACAAGCAAGCAGACAACAAGTGGGTAAGTGAGGGACAGGCACAGGGCAGCGAGTGAGACAACTCGGCAACATACCAAGATGAACCAGTGAGTGCTGGAGAGTGAAGTCACATTTCCTAAGTGTGCAGACACTTCTAAAGAGAATGCAGGTGAGCAATGCTGGGTGCACACAACAGGTACTGGTTGAGTCAGTAACATCTAAGATGCATTAATTTTTTCCTATTTTTTAATTTGTTTAAATTCAAAATGGAATTTTTAATTAATATTTTGTTACATTATTATGTCAATTTCTAAGTAATAAAGTGGTAGGTTTGAAGAGTTTTACTATTCTGTGAGTCAGAAGCAGTCTTGACTGATGAAATTCTGATCACTTACATTACACCGGTTTGTGCTGCAACTTCCAAGACTGTTGGTCAGAGGCACAAGAATGATCTGCAATCATAAAAAGCATACTTAATAATCATTGCTATTTTCAACAATCTAATGTAATATTTACTTTGAGGTCCATTTTACTTACACCACCACCACCAGTGACTGCCACCTCAGTGTGAAGGGGCCAGTGTGGTAGGTTGTGACGTAGCTCATGTTCATCACTGTTCAGTTGTAGTTGGTAACATTTCGTTTTTCATTTGCTATTGTTAAAAAGTTATCTATCAATATCATTGTAATGATTTCAAATACATTTCTAAAGAATCATCTTACCTATTCAGGAATCTAAATCTAACCCAATCTAATACTAAAGCCTATAACCAAACCTATAACCAGTCAAGGGTCAAGGATGACTGACACTGGTCCAGTCTTTGGGAATATGTAGCAGGCATGGCGGCTGCAAGTTGGTGATGACATGCACACCTGGCACTGAATGCACCATCCGGACACCTTGGACATTTCATTCTGCCACACCGGGTAAGAGGTCACATGGCTGACACTGCCTTGTGCCATCCCTCAAGATTGTCACAAAGAATGAGGCATCAAAGGAGCTGATTCTCTTTGCATTACTGATCCCAAATTGCCGTATATTTGTATCCCACAGATTGTAAGTTGTGTTTACTTTTACTCCATCACCTTCCATTATGTACTATCCCTTTCATTGAAGATACCACTTTTTTTCATAAACTGGCTTAACACTGACAAATCATGGGTGACCACAGGTAACGGCCAACATCTACAAGAGCATTGCCAGCAGCGGTTACTCACTCATGCCACTACAGCGCAGTGCCCACAGTGTGAAAGGCTCCACTACAAGGCACGGGAGGCAACTGGTGCCAGTCACCAGTGAGGTCGTGTGAAGGGACCGCTCTATCAACTCTCAACTCTACCAATACTCAAGTATTCACTGACTGCCTACACTCTCAGTATACAGCCAATCTCTCAAGTGTCAAAACAACCATCCAATGTTGATTCTAGTATTGAAGAAATGCATACTACTACTTGTCATGGAGAATGTGTATAGTTGTTTTTGTGGAACAAGTTTAACTAAAAATGATAAAGGCAAAAGACTAAAAAAAATTATGTATACGAACATAGACGGGGTTTTATCAAGTAAACTAGAATTAAGAGATTATATACATAAAGAAAGAAAATCCAGATATTGTATGCCTGGCTGAAACAAAACTAAATAAGGCAATCAAAATAGACTTGGATAATAGGTATAATGTATGGAGAAGAGACAGAGTGGGTAAAGGAGGAGGAGGAGTCATGATTATGTTAAGGAAGGAGATAGTGATAAATGAAATGGAATCAGGAAAAGCAGAAGTACTGTATATTAAGATACATATTAATAAAATAGAGTTAACAATCATTGTAACATATGTGCCACCAAAAACAAATTCCTGGACCAATCAAGAATATAAAGACATGATAGATGACACAATAAGGAGTCTAACGAGAATCGTTAAAGAAAGGAGAAAAGTGATATTAGTAGGAGATTTCAACTGTAAAGAAGTGGACTGGGAAAATTATGAAAGTGGTATGGGGAAGAAGCCTGGGAGAAAGATTCTTGAACCTAATGATAGACAATATGATGGACCAGAGAGTAAAGGAATGCACAAGATTCAGAGGAAACGACGAGCCGGCAAGATTGGACCTAGTTTTTACAAGGGTATACAAATGAATGATGATATAAGATATAAGTGCCCATTGGGAAAGAGTGACCATGCAATATTAGAAATAGATATAGAAGAGGAAAGGAAGATAGAGACGATTCATACAAAGGAGACCGATTAAATTACAGAAAGGCTGATATTGAGAATCTCAAGAACTATTTTAAAAACGTAGACTGGGAGGAGATGGAAAACTCAGAGACAATGCAAGACAAATATAACTTATTTTTGGAAATATACAAAACAGGAGTCAGGAATATGTCCCAAAATATAGACCTAAAGAAGAAGGAAAGAAAGATTGGTTTAATGCAAGGTGTGCCAAGGCAAAGGAGAAAAGAGATGGAGCATGGAAAAGGTGGAGGAGAAATAGAATCCAGCAAATAAGGAAAACTTCAAGGCAGCGAGAAATGAATATGTTAAGGTGAGGAAGGAAGAGGAAAAGAACTTGAAAAGACATTGTCGAAAAATGTAAGGAGCAACCAAAATTGTTCTATAGATTCATAAATGGAAAAATTAGGCAAAAAGAAACAATAGAAAGGTTAAAAGGAGAGAACGGGATGGTGGAAGACCCAAAAGTATGGCAGAACTATTAAATAAAAATTCCAGGAGGTCTTTACTAAGGAATCCAAATTTGAGAGGCCACAGGGTAATAGAGACAATCTATATGAAAGAGATTAAAGTAACCAAGCTTGAAATAAAAGAGTTAATGAAGGAACTGGATGAAGAGAAGGCAATGGGACCAGATGAAGTCTCAGGCAGAATACTGAAAGAATGTAGGGAAGAACTAGCAAGTCCTATATACAACATCATAAAATGCTCAATAGAAAATGGAACAGTACCAGTAGAATGGAAAAGAGCTGAGGTGGTTCCCATATATAAGAGCGGAAGGAAGGAAGAACCTTTAAATTACAGACCGGTATCACTAACTAGTGTAATATGCAAGATGTGTGAAAGAATAATAAAGAAACAATGGATCGAGTTCCTTGAAGACAACAAATTAATATCAAATAGCCAATTTGGTTTTAGAAAAGACGGTCTTGTGTAACTAATTTATTGAGTTTCTATTCTAGAATAGTTGATAGAGTACAAGAAAGAGAGGGATGGGTTGACTGTATTTATTTGGATTTAAAAAAGGCGTTTGACAAAGTGCCACATGCAAGATTACTGTGGAAGTTAGAGGAGAAGGGTGGCTTAAAAGGAAGCACATTGAGATGGATAGAAAATTATTTGAGGGGGAGAGAAATAAGGACGGTAGTTAAAGATATGAAGTCCAAGTGGAGAGCAGTAGAAAGCGGAGTGCCACAGGGGTCAGTATTGGCACCAATACTTTTCCTCATTTATATTAACGACATGCCAGGAGTGAACAGCTACATAAATCTGTTTGCGGACAATACGAAACTGTGCAGAGTTATAAAGCAAAAGGAGGATTGTGAAATACTGCAAGAAGACCTAAATAAGATCTGGGAATGGAGTAAGAAGTGGGAAATGGAATTCAATGTGAACAAAAGCCATGTCATGGAAATGGGAAAGAGTGAAAGACGACCTGTGGGAATCTATAAGATGGGAGATGGAGTAGAACTACAGAAAGTCAAAAAGGGAAAGGACTTAGGAGTGATAATGGAAGAAAACAATCAACCAGTAAGCCATATTGATAGAATTTTTAGAGAAACATATAATTTGCTAAGGAATATTGGAGTAGCATTTCACTACATGGACAAAGAAATGATGAAGAAATTGATAAGTACTATAATAAGACCCAGATTGGAATATGCAGGAGTAGTGTGGACCCCTCATAAAAAGAAACACATAAGGAAATTGGAGAGGCTACAAAAAATAGCTACAAGAATGGTTCCAGAATTTGAAGGGATGACATATGAGGAGAGACTAAAGGCTATGGATCTACCAACCCTGGAACAAAGAAGGAGAGAGGAGACCTGATACAAGTTTATAAATTGATCAACGGAATGGACCAAGTGGATAATGAGAAACTGACCCTGAGAGAAGAATATGACATCCGAAGCACAAGATCGCATAGTAAAAAGCTGAGAAAAGGAAGATGTCTGAGAGATATTAAAAATATAGTTTCCAGAGATGTATTGAGACGTGGAACAGTTTAGATGAAGAAGTAGTGTCTGCAACGAGTGTGCATACTTTTAAAGTAAGATTGGATAAGTGTAGGTATGGAAACGGGGCAACACGAGCATAAAGCCCAGGCCCTGTAAAACTACAACTAGGTAAACACACACACACACACACACACACACACACACACACACACACACACACACACACACACACACACACACACACACACACACACTTTTGAGGAAGGCAAGAATAGACCATTAAAATTGAAATTAAAGTCTCAGGTGGCAGCGGAGGCCTTGTTGAGGAGGGCTTGGAAACTTAAGGACTCTGAGGAAACCAAAACAATTTATATAAGAAGAAATATGTCACAAGATGAGAGAATGAAGATGAAGGAGCTAGTATCTGAAGTGAAAGAGAGGAATGACAAAAAAACAGAGGAGGAAAAGATCAAGTTTTTATGGAGGATGAGAAATGGGAGGCTAAAGAAGTGGTGGATAAAACAGAGGAATAGGCATTACATGGAAGAAGAGACTAGGAATGGAATAAAAGTGACTTACAGAAATAGATGGATTTCTGTCTAAGAGGCTAGAATGTATGGATTACCTAAGAAATAAGAAGGACATAATGTGTGTAGTGGAAACAAAGCTAAGGGAAATAAAGCTAGACTGGTTTGTTGTAAAACACTACAAAGTATGGAGAAATGATAGAAAAATAAAGGTGGTGGTGGTATAATGGTTCTTACTAAGGATGATCTGATAGTGAAGGAGGTGAACTATAGTAAGAGAAATGAGGAAGTGATAAGTATGCTTATAACAGATGGCAAGAGGGACATTAATATTATAACAGTATACATACCAAGAACCAGTGCTTGGAATATGAACAGTACCAAATGGTGATGAGAAATACTCTAGACAGAATGAAGCAAGAACTCAACAGAAAGGATAGAGTGATGATAGTTGGAGACTTTAATTGCAAAGAAATAGTGTGGGAAGACTACAAGTGGTGAATGGTGGTGAGTGGGCAGAAGAATTGTTAAAGGTAGCAACAAATAACTTGATAGCACAGTGGGTGAGATCACCAACAAGGTGCAGGGACAAGATGTTGCAGCAAGGTTGGATTTGGTATTTACAGAATCTCTAAAAGAGGAAATTGAACATGAAAGTCCCTTGGGGAAAAGTGATCATGATGTCCTAAGCTTTGAGCTGGATACAGAATTAAGCACGAATAAGATTGTGGAACGCAGGGAGGAAAAATTAAATTATACTAGGGCAAATTATAACCAGGAAAGAGATATGCAATTGAAGTACGATAAATTTATGGATTTGTATAACTCTGCTGTGAAAAAGTTTGTGCCATATTACAGGAAGACTTTAAATAATAAACAGTGGTTTAATAGAAATTGTGAAGAAGCAAAAAAGAACAAAGAAAAGGCATGGAAGAAACTTAAGAAAAACAGTGATGTATTATCAAGGGAAGGCTACAAAACAGCAAGGAATAGATATGTTGAAGTAAGGAGAACAGCACAGAAGGAATATGAACAGAGGGTGGTGGAAAACTGTGATAGTGACCCAAAAATGTTTTACAAATTCATAAATGGAAAACTAAATAAAAGGGCAGCAATAGAAAAGGCAAAAAATGGGGAAGAAGTATATGAAGATGCTGGAGAGATAGTTGAAATTTTGAACGACAACTTTTGCAAGGAGGAGCATTTTATGGGAGGAAGGCCTACAGAAATAAAGCAAATGCAGGACATCATGGTTACTAAGGAAGACGTAAGGAAAATTATAAGCAATCTGGATATTAATAAATCAATGGGGCCTGATGGCATATCTGGGAGGTTGCTAAAAGAATGTAAGGATGAATTGTTGAACCCCATATTTGATATTGTGGAAACCTCCATACGAACAGGATTAGTCCCAAAAGAGTGGAAAAGAGCTGACATTGTGCCTATATATAAGAATGGTAGTAAAATGAAACCGCTAAATTATAGACCAGTATCGTTGACTAGTATATTGTGCAAGGTATGTGAAGAAGTAATTAAAGCTAAGTGAAGTGAGTATTTAGAAAGTGAAAACATTCTGAGTGAAAGGCAGTTTGGTTTCAGAAAAGGAAGATCATGTGTATCCAATTTATTATGTTTTTATTCAAGAGTGACTGATATACTGCAACATAGAGAGGGATGGGTGGATGCTATCTACCTGGACTTGAGAAAGGCCTTTGATAAAGTACCACACAATAGACTGATGTGGAAACTAAAGATGACTGGAGGAGTAAATGATAAACTAGCAAAATGGATGGAAAATTACTTAATGGGAAGAGAAATGAGAACAGTGGTGAGAGGAAAGAAGTCCGAGTGGAAGAAGGTAACCAGTGGAGTTCCACATGGGTCAGTGCTGGGTCCCATCATGTTTTTAATTTATGTTAATGATATGCCAGTAGGAATTGACAGTTATATGAACATGTTTGTGGACGATACTAAAATTATGAGGAGAGTAAAGAATGTGGAAGATTGTAACAAGTTACAGGAAGATCTTGATAAAATATGTGAGTGGAGTAAAGAGTGGCAGATGGAATTTAATATAGACAAGACCCATGTTATGAAAATGGGAAGAAGTAGATACAGACCAAACTGGGATTACAGACTGGGTGATGAGAAAATTAAAGAGACCAATGAGGAGAAAGACTTAAGAGTAACCGTGCAAAACACTTTGTCACCGGAGAAACACATTAACAAGATTTTTTGGAAAACATACAACATGCTTCAAAATATTGGCCTTGCATTCCACTACCTAGATGAAGGAATGATGAAGAAGATATTATGTACCTTAATAAGACCCCAGCTAGAATATGCAGCATGTGTCTGGTCACATATGAAGAAAAATGTGAAGAAGGTAGAAAGGGTACAAAGGCTGGCAACAAGGATGGTACCAGGACTCAGGAGTTAGACTATGAGGAAAGACTGAGGAAGCTGGGGCTGACCACATTAGAAGAGAGAAGAACAAGAGGAGACATGATAACTATGTATAAATTGGTGAACAAGATTAACATACTGGATAGAGAGTTGATAAAGGTGACCACAAGTAATTATCTCCGAGGACATGGAAAAAAGCTAATAAAGGACATCTGTCTAAATGACGTGAGAAAATACAGTTTCCCGCATCGTAGCATTGATAAGTGGAATAAACTGAGCAGTCATGTCGTTGATGTGGTGTGTGTCAATCAGATGAAAGAGAGATATGACAGGAATGGACAAGGAGACAGGACACAGAGAGCTTAGCTCGGGCCCTGTAATACACAAATAGGTAAATACACACACACACACACACACACACACACACACACACACACACACACACACACACACACACACACACACACACACACGGGACATCGTCGATGGCGGAGGTGGTCGCTGAGCTCCAGAGCAATCATCTCTAATTCTACAGTTACCATTGCCTAAGAGTAACCAAGGTGGGAAAGGAGCTGGTAATGTTTGTCCCGTCTCCATATAGTCATGTTAACTGTTGATTAGCAAAATAATGTCCAGGGAAGGTAAATATAAACTGTAGCCTGCGTTTGAGCCATCAGCTGGTTTGTTTACATCTGAGCAACATGGCGGCCGTGAACTCGAAAGATGAATCAGACTTCACAGGATTTCAAGGAATAATGGAGAAGAGCGCTTATGTGAAGAAAATTCTGGAGTTGGAAGGTAAAATTGAAAACTGTTTGAAAAGTATGGGGCCTGGAAACGAGTTATGACAATGTAAAGAAAGACTGTGCCGATATGAAGAAGGAAAATGAAGCACTGAAAGAGGAAGTTAAGCTAATTAAAGTGAATTGCGAAAAATGTGGAGAATCTCTAGGAAAAGTGATGGAGAAGCAGGCTGAATGGAAAAAAGTCAGGAAGTGGAAAGAAAGGAGGTAAATTACAAAGTTGCAAGTCTGGAAAAGGAAATCAAAGAGTCTGGGAGAAAACTTTGGGCCTTGCTGAAATTATAGATCAACAGATCATAGAAGAGAAGATTGCTGAGAAAGTGGTGAAGGTTATTAAGTCAAATGAGACATTGGTGAGGGAAACTGTAGACAAAAAGAGATGTGTGGTGATATTTGGTGTGGAGGAGGATAAGACACCGAGTAAAATGGAGAGAGAGAAAACATAAAAAGGTGATAAATAATATCATTAATGTGGTGCAGGAGGAGGAAAAGACCTAGTACAAGAAATAGAGGACTTCCATAGAATTGGAAAGTTCACAAGAGAAGGTATGAGGCCAATAAGAATCAAACTTAAGTCACAAAAGGATGTAGATGAATTGGTGGAGAAGTCATGGAGGCTAGCCCAGCAGGAAACAACAAGGAAGATTTGGTTGAGAAGAGATCTCGGTGAAAAGGAAAGAGAAATGTTAAATGAGTTGAGAAAGGAGGCTTTGAAAAAATGAAGAGAGGACAGAAGAGGAGAAGAAAGAGTTTTTCTGGAGAATCTTGGATATGAGACTGAGGAAGTGGTTCATAACCCAGAAAAGTACAGCAAGAAAGGACTAAAGAAACTTACATATGAGCGGAATGTAATGTATTCCAACATAAATGGAGTGATATCGGGATTTTAGAACTCAACGATTACTTGAGGGACAAGAACCCAGATATTGTGGGTCTTACTGAAACAAAACTGAGAGAGGAGAAGACCTGATGATGGTTGGAGAAGGAAATATAATGTTTGGAAAAGAAATAGAGTAGGTAAGATGGGAGGAGGAGTGATGTTGCTGGTTAAAAAGATATAAAGGTGGATCAAGTGAAAGAAGGTATGGGAAAGGCAGAAGTGCTAAAGATCAGAGCAGAAACTAATGAAGGAAAAAGAGGCACTACATAGTGGTGTACGTACCACCTAAGACAAATGCATGGTCAGTACAGGAATATGAAGAAATGATAAGTGATACAGGAACATGTCTGGAAGAAATGTTGGGTGGCTGTGAACGAACTATAATGATGGGAGATTTTAATTGTAAAGAGGTGTGTTGGGAGGACTGGTCAATGGAAGGATCAGAGACAACATGGGGAAATACACTATTGACACTGGCAATGGAAAATGTGTTAACTCAGTGGGTCAAAGAAGATACTAGGTTTGGAGGAGAGGGAGCATCGTCAAGACTGGACTTGGTCTTTAGTACAGAGCCAATGGTCATTGAGGAGATGAGGGTGGAGTGCCCTTTAGCAAAGAGTGATCATGCAGTTTTGGAGTTCAAGGTGATAGACGAAGAGAAATCTAGAAGAAATGAAGAATATAAAGTGGGAAGATGGAATTATGCCAAGACAGATTTTGGAAACCTAAAGAAATTCTTTCAAGAGACAAATTGGATGAAATTCAAGAGTGCTAAGGAGCAAATGAAAAGTGGAAGGAATTTATAAAAATATACAAAGAAGGTGAGAAAAATTTGTACCAATAAGACAACATAGAGAAGTTGGAAAGCAGGACTGGTTTAACGATAGATGTGAAAAGGCTAGAACAAGAAAAGAGGATGCATGGAAGAGGTGGAGAAGGAAAAGACGGATTAAGCAGTGGGAAAGTTACAAAAGAGCAAGAAATGAATATGTGTTGATTAGAAGAGAAGAAAGAAAGAAACAAGAAAAGGATATAATTGATAAATGTAAAGACCAACCAAGGCTTTTTACAGACATGTGAACAACAACATCAAAAATAGAGAAAGTATTGAAAGTTTAGAAGTAAATGGAGTATGCAGTGAAGATCCCAGGAAATGGCAGAGGCTATGAATGGATGCTTTCGGAAGGTATTCACAAAGGAGACTGCTTTTGACAAACCACTGGTAATGGAACAGAAAGGGATTATGAAGGAGT
This sequence comes from Portunus trituberculatus, assembly GCF_017591435.1. Taxonomy (NCBI): domain Eukaryota; kingdom Metazoa; phylum Arthropoda; class Malacostraca; order Decapoda; family Portunidae; genus Portunus; species Portunus trituberculatus. Next base: position 7,899,133 of record NC_059264.1, on the reverse strand, counting down.
TTCAAGTAACTGTGGAGGAGATCAAGAACATGATGGGGAGTTTAGAAGTGAGAAAAGCTGTGGGACCTGATGGGGTATCAGGATGGATTTTAAGAGAATGCAGGGAGCAACTGGCAGAAAAAGTTTGTGAAGTAATTGATGCCTCATTAAGGGAAGGTGTAGTGCCCCAAGACTGGAAAAGAGCTAACATTGTCCCAATCTATAAATCAGGTAACAAGAGAGACCCATTGAACTATAGACCAGTGTCACTTACAAGTGTGGTAGCTAAGATGTGTGAGAGGGTGGTGAAGAATAGATGGACAGACTTCTTGGAGAAAATGACATACTTTGTGAGTGTCAATTTGGTTTTAGAAAAGGGCGTTCATGCACGACAAACCTGATATGTTACTATTCGAGGGTGATAGATGTAATACAGGAAAGAGATGGTTGGGCTGATGGAATATATCTGGATTTAAAAAAGGCCTTTGATAAGGTACCACACCGGAGACTGATCTGGAAACTTGAAATGGTAGGAGGAGTGCATGGCAGTTTACTAAAATGGATGGAAGACTTTTGGTAGGAAGAGAAATGAGAACAATAATTAAGGACAGACCATCAGAATGGGGATTGGTGGAGAGTGGAGTTCCACAGGGATCAGTGTTGGCACCAGTAATGTTCGTGGTCTACATAAATGACATGGTGGATGGGGTGTCCAGTTATGTGAGCCTATTTGCAGACGATGCAAAATTGTTAAGAAAAGTGAGATGTGACAAAGATTGCGAACTACTCCAGGAAGACTTGGACAGAATATGGAAATGGAGCTGTACATGGCAAATGGAGTTCAACACGACAAAATGCAAGAAAATAGAGTTTGGCAAGAGTGAAAGAAGAATCAGGAGTATGTACAAGATAGGAAATGAAGACATAAAACCAGTCATGAAGAAAAAGACCTTGGGGTGACAATTACCAATGACCTATCGCCAGAGAGACATATAAACAAAATAATTGGAGAAGTATTGAACTTATTGAGGAACATAAGAGTGGCGTTCGTATATTTAGATGAAGAAATGATGAAGAAAATAATTACTGCAATGATAAGACCGAGGCTTGAATATGCAACAATACAGTGGGCTGAACTTAAAGAAACACATAAGGAAACTAGAGAAAGTACAGAGGGCTGCAACGAAAATGGTGCCTGACTTAAGAGATTTGACTTATGAAGACAGACTGAAAAGAATGCAACTTCCGACCCTGGAAAACAGAAGAGAAAGGGGAGACCTGATAGCAATATACAGAGTGATGATTGGCATGGAAAAAAATGAATAGGGAAGATCTGTGTATGTGGAATGAAAGAATGTCGAGAGGGCATGGGAAAAACTAAAATGGCCACTTATAGGAGAGATGTGTAAAATATAGCTTCCTCATAGAAGGGTGGAAGCATGGAATAGTTTAGACGTGGAAGTGGTCAACGCAAGGAATATTCATGATTTTAAGAAAAAGCTGGACATTAATAGATATGGAGACGGGACAACACGAGCATAGCTCTTTTCCCGTATGTTACAATTAGGTAAATAAAGGAAAACACAGATTAGGTGAGCCGGCAAGATTAGACACACACACACACACACACACACACACATTGGGAAAGAGTGACCATGTAATATTAGAGATGGATATAGAAGAAGGAAAGGAAGATAGAGATGAATCATACAAAGGAGACCGATTAAATTACAGAAAGGCTGATATTGAGAATCTCAAGAACTATTTTAAAAACGTAAACTGGGAGGAGATGGAAAACTCATTAACGGTTCAAGAGAAATATAACTTATTTTTGGAAATATACAAAACTGGGGTCAGGAATATGTTCCGAAATATAGACCTAAAGAAGAAGGAAAGAAAGATTGGTTTAATGCAAGATGTGCTAGGGCAAAGGAGAAACGAGATGGAGCATGGAAAAGGTGGAGAAGAAACAGAAATCCAGAAAATAAGGAAAACTTCAAAACAGCAAGAAATGAATATGCTAAGGTGAGAAAGGAAGAAGAAAAGAACTATGAAAAGGACATTGTCGAAAATGTAAGGAACAACCAAAATTGTTCTACAGATTCATAAATGGAAAAATAAGACAAAAAGAAACAATAGAAAGGTTAAAAGGAGAAAACGGAATGGTGGAAGACCCAAAAGTATGGCAGAACTGTTAAATAGTAAATTTCATGAGGTCTTTACTAAGGAATCCAAATTTGAAAGACCACAGGGTAATAGAGAGACTGTCTATATGAAAGAGATTAAAGTAACCAAGCTTGAAATAAAAAGTTGATGACGGAATTGGATGAGGAAAAGGCAATGGGACCGGATGAAGTCTCAGGCAGAATACTGAAAGAATGTAGGGAAGAACTAGCAAGTCCAATATACAACATCATAAAATGCTCAATAGAAAATGGAACAGTGCCAGTGGAGTGGAAAAGAGCTGAGGTGGTTCCCATATATAAGAGCGGAAGGAAGGAAGAACCTTTAAATTACAGGCCGGTATCACTAACTAGTGTAATATGCAAGATGTGTGAAAAAGTAATAAAGAAGCAATGGATCGAGTTTCTTGAAGACAACAAAATATTATCAAATAGCCAATTTGGTTTTAGAAAAGGTCGGTCATGTGTGACAAATTTATTGAGTTTCTACTCTAGAATAGTTGATAAAGTACAAGAGAGAGAGGATGGGTTGACTGTATTTATTTAGATCTAAAAAAGGCTTTTGATAAAGTGCCACATGAAAGATTACTATGGAAGTTAGAGGAGAAGGGTGGCTTAAAAGGAAGCACATTGAGATGGATGAAGAATTACTTAAGGGGGAGAGAAATAAGGACGATAGTTAAAGATATGAAGTCCAAGTGGAGAACAGTAGACAGCGGAGTGCCACAGGGTCAGTATTGGCACCAATACTTTTTCTCATATATATAAATGACATGCCAGAGGAGTGAACAGCTACATAAATCTGTTTGCGGACGATGCGAAACTGTGCAGAGTCATTAAACAAAAAGAGGATTGTGAAATACTACAGGAAGACTTAAACAAGATCTGGAAATGGAGCAAAAAATGGGAGATGGAATTCAATGTGGACAAAAGCCATGTCATGGAAATGGGAAAAGTGAAAGACGACCAGTGGGAATCTATAAGATGGGAGATGGAGTAGAACTAGAAAAAGTAAAAAAGGAAAAGGACTTGGGAGTGACAATGGAAGAAAATAATCAACCGGTTAGCCATATTGATAGAATTTTCAGAGAGACGTATAATTTGCTAAGGAATATTGGAGTAGCATTTCACTATATGGACAAGGAAATGATGAAGAAATTGATAAGTACTAAAATAAGACCTAGATTGGAATATGCAGGAGTTGTGTGGACTCCCCATAAAAAGAAACACATAAGAAAATTAGAGAGACTACAAAAAATGGCTACAAGAATGGTTCCAGAATTTAAAGGGATGGCATATGAGGAGAGACTAAAGGCAATGGATCTACCAACCTTGGAGCAGAGAAGAGAGAGGATCTGATACAAGTTTATAAATTGATTAACGGAATGGATGAAGTGGATAATGAGAAACTGATCCTGAGAGAAGAATATGACTTTAGAAGCACAAGATCGCATAGTAAGAAACTAAGGAAGGGACGATGTCTGAGAGATGTTAAAAATTTAGTTTCCGCAAAGATGTGTTGAGACTTGGAACAGTTTGAGTGAGGAAGTGGTATCAGCAAAGAGTGTACATAGTTTTAAAGAAAAATTGGATAAGTGTAGATATGGAGACGGGACCACACGAGCATAAAGCCCAGGCCCTGTAAAACTACAACTAGGTAAATACAACTATGTAACACACACACACACACACACACACACACACACACACACACACACACACACACACACAGCTACATAAATCTGTTTGCAGATGATACGAAACTGTGCAGAGTTATAAAGCAAAAAGAGGATTGTGAAATACTGCAAGAAGACCTAAATAAGATCTGGGAATGGAGTAAAAAGTCGGAAATGGAATTCAATGTTAACAAAAGCCATGTCGTGGAAATGGGAAGGAGTGAAAGACGACCTGTGGGAATCTATAAGATGGGAGATGGAGTAGAACTGGAGAAAGTTAAATAGGAAAAGGACTTAGGAGTGACAATGTGGGAAAACAATCAACCAGTAAGCCATATTGATAGAATTTTTAGAGAAACATAATTTGCTGAGGAATATTGGAGTAGCATTTCACTACATGGACAAAGAAATGATGAAAAAATTGATAAGTACTATAATAAGACCCAGATTGGAAAATGTAGGAGTAGTGTGGACCCCTCATAAAAAGAAACACATAAGGAAATTGGAGAGGCTACAAAAAATAGCTACAAGAATGGTTCCAGAATTTGAAGGGATGACATATGAGGAGAAACTAAAGGCTATGGATCTACCAACCCTGGAACAAAGGGAGAGAGGAGACCTGATACAAGTTAATAAATTGATCAACAGAATGGACCAAGTGGATAATGAGAAACTGATCCGGAGAGAAGAATATGACATCCGAAGCACAAGATCGCATAGTAAAAAGCTGAGAAAAAGATGTCTGAGAGATATTAAAAAATATAGTTTCCCGCAGAGATGTATTGAGACGTGGAACAGTTTAAATGAAGAAGTAGTGTCTGCAACGAGTGTGCATACTTTTAAAGTAAGATTGGATAAGTGTAGATATGGGAACGGGGCCACACGAGCATAAAGCCCAGGCCCTGTAAAACTACAACTAGGTAAATACTAGGTAAATACACTGTGTGTGTGTGTGTGTGTGTGTGTGTGTGTGTGTGTGTGTGTGTGTGTGTGTGTGTGTGTGTGTGTGTGTGTGTGTGTGTGTGTATTTACCTAATTGTATTTACCTAATTGTAACATACGGGAAAAGAGCTATGCTCGTGTTGTCCCGTCTCCATATCTATTAATGTCCAGCTTTTTCTTAAAATCATGAATATTCCTTGCGTTGACCACTTCCACGTCTAAACTATTCCATGCTTCCACCCTTCTATGAGGGAAGCTATATTTTTTCACATCTCTCCTATAAGTGGCCATTTTTAGTTTTTTCCCATGCCCTCTCGACATTCTTTCATTCCACATACACAGATCTTCCTTATCCATTTTTTCCATGCCAATCATCACTCTGTATATTGCTATCAGGTCTCCCCTTTCTTCTGTTTTCCAGGGTCGGAAGTTGCATTCTTTTCAGTCTGTCTTCATAAGTCAAATCTCTTAAGTCAGGCACCATTTTGTTGCAGCCCTCTGTACTTTCTCTAGTTTCCTTATGTGTTTCTTTAAGTTCGGAGCCCACTGTATTGTTGCATATTCAAGCCTCGGTCTTATCATTGCAGTAATTATTTTCTTCATCATTTCTTCATCTAAATATACGAACGCCACTCTTATGTTCCTCAATAAGTTCAATACTTCTCCAATTATTTTGTTTATATGTCTCTCTGGCGATAGGTCATTGGTAATTGTCACCCCAAGGTCTTTTTCTTCATGACTGGTTTTTATGTCTTCATTTCCTATCTTGTACATACTCCTGATTCTTCTTTCACTCTTGCCAAACTCTATTTTCTTGCATTTTGTCGTGTTGAACTCCATTTGCCATGTACAGCTCCATTTCCATATTCTGTCCAAGTCTTCCTGGAGTAGTTCGCAATCTTTGTCACATCTCACTTTTCTTAACAATTTTGCATCGTCTGCAAATAGGCTCACATAACTGGACACCCCATCCACCATGTCATTTATGTAGACCGCGAACATTACTGGTGCCAACACTGATCCCTGTGGAACTCCACTCTCCACCAAGCCCCATTCTGATGGTCTGTCCTTAATTATTGTTCTCATTTCTCTTCCTACCAAAAGTCTTCCATCCATTTTAGTAAACTGCCATGCACTCCTCCTACCATTTCAAGTTTCCAGATCAGTCTCCGGTGTGGTACCTTATCAAAGGCCTTTTTTAAATCCAGATATATTCCATCAGCCCAACCATCTCTTTCCTGTATTACATCTATCACCCTCGAATAGTAACATATCAGGTTTGTCGTGCATGAACGCCCTTTTCTAAAACCAAATTGACACTCACAAAGTATGTCATTTTCTCCAAGAAGTCTGTCCATCTATTCTTCACCACCCTCTCACACATCTTAGCTACCACACTTGTAAGTGACACTGGTCTATAGTTCAATGGGTCTCTTGTTACCTGATTTATAGATTGGGACAATGTTAGCTCTTTTCCAGTCTTGGGGCACTACACCTTCCCTTAATGAGGCATCAATTACACTCAACCCTCGATTTGCCGGACCTCCATTTGCCATTTCGGATTTGCCTACAAGAGTCTGGGGAAAAAAAAAAAAAAAAAGTCCACAAGTCGATTTCAAACTACCGCGCCAGACAAAGTTCGCAAATCGGGCACTATAGATGGCAGCGCGGGCGGACATACACGTCAGTACTACTGTAAACAAGTCTGCCGCGTCACACGAGTGTTGTGCTTACGTGTCGGCCATTCATGTGTTACCACGTACTGAGATGATGATGATGATGATGATGATGGTCGTCAGGTTTTGCCTTGCCTCGGCACCTTCTGTTACTTCTATTCTTCCTGATCCTGCCTTTCTTTTATTTTTCTTTCTCTTGTCTTCCACATCTGGTGCAAAGTCTCTTCTTTCCTCAGTTTTGTTTTTCTGAACAAAAACGTCTGATTTATTTTCCAACTTCCTGGTACAGCTGGTGCAGGTGCCGAAATGCCGTTAAAGACAACACTATGTTCCCACCGGAAATTTTTGCCGTTAAACACGGGATTCCGGTAAATCCGTTAAATTCAACCTGTATAGGGTAAGTCCGGCGAGGGGTAGAATGACATTTTCCATTGCCGGACATTTGCCATTCCCAGACAAGCCTTCCCCCCTTTTAGTCCGGCAAATCGAGGGTTGAGTGTACTTCACAAACTTTTTCTGCCAATTGCTCCCTGCATTCTCTTAAAATCCATCCTGATACCCCATCAGGTCCCACAGCTTTTCTCACTTCTAAACTCCCCATCATGTTCTTGATCTCCTCCACAGTTACTTGAAACTCCTTCATAATCCCTTTCTGTTCCATTACCAGTGGTTTGTCAAAAGCAGTCTCCTTTGTGAATACCTTCCGAAAGCATCCATTCATAGCCTCTGCCATTTCCTGGGATCTTCACTGCATACTCCATTTACTTCTAAACTTTCAATACTTTCTCTATTTTTGATGTTGTTGTTCACATGTCTGTAAAAAGCCTTGGTTGGTCTTTACATTTATCAATTATATCCTTTTCTTGTTTCTTTCTTTCTTCTCTTCTAATCAACACATATTCATTTCTTGCTCTTTGTAACTTTCCACTGCTTAATCCGTCTTTTCCTTCTCCACCTCTTCCATGCATCCTCTTTTCTTGTTCTAGCCTTTTCACATCTATCGTTAAACCAGTCCTGCTTTCCAACTTCTCTATGTTGTCTTATTGGTACAAATTTTTCTCACCTTCTTTGTATATTTTTATAAATTCCTTCCACTTTTCATTTGCTCCATAGCACTCTTGAATTTCATCCAATTTGTCTCTTGAAAGAATTTCTTTAGGTTTCCAAAATCTGTCTTGGCATAATTCCATCTTCCCACTTTATATTCTTCATTTCTTCTAGATTTCTTCATCTATCACCTTGAACTCCAAAACTGCATGATCACTCTTTGCTAAAGGGCACTCCACCCTCATCTCCTCAATGACCATTGGCTCAGTACTAAAGACCAAGTCCAGTCTTGACGATGCTCTCTCCTCCAAACCTAGTATCTTCTTTGACCCACTGAGTTAACACATTTTCCATTGCCAGTGTCAATAGTGTATTTCCCATGTTGTCTCTGATCCTTCCATTGACCAGTCCTCCCAACACACCTCTTTACAATTAAAATCTCCCATCATTATAGTTCGTTCACAGCCACCCAACATTTCTTCCAGACATGTTCCTGTATCACTTATCATTTCTTCATATTCCTGTACTGACCATGCATTTGTCTTAGGTGGTACGTACACCACTATGTAGTGCCTCTTTTTCCTTCATTAGTTTCTGCTCTGATCTTTAGCACTTCTGCCTTTCCCATACCTTCTTTCACTTGATCCACCTTTATATCTTTTTAACCAGCAACATCACTCCTCCTCCCATCTTACCTACTCTATTTCTTTTCCAAACATTATATTTCTTTTCTCCAACCATCATCAGGTCTTCTCCTCTCTCAGTTTTGTTTCAGTAAGACCCACAATATCTGGGTTCTTGTCCTCAAGTAATCGTTGAGTTCTAAAATCGATATCACTCCATTTATGTTGAATACATTACATTCCGCTCATACGTAAGTTTCTTTAGTCCTTTCTTGCTGTACTTTTCTGGGTTATGAACCACTTCCTCAGTCTCATATCCAAGATTCTCCAGAAAAACTCTTTCTTCTCCTCTTCTGTCCTCTCTTCATTTTTTTTCAAAGCCTCCTTTCTCAACTCATTTAACATTTCTCTTTCCTTTTCACCGAGATCTCTTCTCAACCAAATCTTCCTTGTGTGTGTGTGTGTGTGTGTGTGTGTGTGTGTGTGTGTGTGTGTGTGTGTGTGTGTGTGTGTGTGTGTGTGTGTGTGTGTGTGTGTGTGTGTGTGTGTGTGTGTGTTCACCTAGTTGTATTCACCTAGTTGTAATTTTACAGGGCCTGGGTATCATACTCGTGTGGCCCCGTCTCCATATCTACACACATCCAACTTTCCTTTAAAACTATGCACACTCCTCGCTGACACCACCTCCTCACTCAAACCATTCCACACCTCCACACATCTTTGTGGGAAACTATATTTCTTCACATCCTTCAAGCATATTCCCTTGGCTATCTTTTTACTATGCGATCTCGTAGTTCTATTTAAGTTTTCCTCTCTCAACATCATTTGCTCATTATCCACTTCATCCAGTCCGTTCAACAGTTTATAAACCTGTATTAAATCTCCTCTTTCTCTTTGTTCCAAGGTAAGCAAATTCATTTCTTTTAATCTCTCCTCATAGGTCATTTCTGCCAATTCCGGAACCATTTTTGTTGCCATTCTCTGCAATCTCTCCAACTTCCTTATATGCTTCTTTTTATAAGGGGACCAAACCACTCCAGCATATTCCAATCTTGGTCTAATTACCATACTAATTAATTTCTTCATCATATCTTTATCCATATAATGGAAGGCTAATCCAATATTTTTATCAAATTATACGTTTCTCCAAACATCTTATCAATATGAGCCTCAAACTGCCCATGGTCTTGTATTATCACTCCCAAATCCTTTTCCTTTTCCACCTTTTTCAACACTACTTCTTCACCCATCTTATATGACCCTCTTGGCCGTCTTCCACTCTTCCCATCTCCATCACATGACTTTTGCTCAGATTAAATTCCATTTGCCACCTCTTGCTCCACTCCCAAATCTTATCCAGATCTGCCTGTAAAATTTCACAATCTTCTTCACTCTTCACACACCTACACAACTTCGCATCATCCGCAAACAAATTAATATAACTGTTTACTCCTCTGGCATGTCATTAATATATACAAGGAAAAGTATTGGTGCCAGCACTGAGCCTTGTGGGACTCCACTCTCCACCACCAACCAGTCCGACTTTGCATCCCTTATTACCGTTCTCATCTCCCTCCATCTCAAGTAGTTTTCCATCCACTTTAACACTTTTCCTTTCAGTCCTCCATAAATCTCTAATTTCCATAGCAGTCTCATGTGAGGTACCTTGTCAAAAGCTTTCTTTAAATCCAAATATACACAGTCCATCCATCCCTCTCTCTTGTATTTTGTCAACCACTCTTGAATAAAAGCTCAGTAGATTTGTTACACATGACCTCCCTTTCCTAAAGCCAAATTGATGATCCGATAATAACTTATGATCCTCCAGGAACCGTATCCAATATTTCTTTATCACCCTCTCACAAATCTTACCGACCACACTTGTTAGAGACACAGGTCTATAGTTAAGAGGCTCTTCCTTACTGCCTCCCTTATAAATGGGCACCACTTCAGCTCTTTTCCACTCTACTGGTACTTCCCTGTTTCTAATGAACACCTTATAATATCATATAATGGATCAATCAATTCTTCTCTACACTCCTTCAATAATTTTCCTGAAACTTCATCTGGTCCCATCGCTTTATCATCTTTAAGTTCCTCCAACATTTTATATAACTCCTTTTAGGTATCTTAATGTCATCCATGTGCACATTTCCTTGTACATTCTGAGGCTTTACAAACATTGTTTCTTTAGTAAATACTTGCTGAAACCTATTATTTAGCAATTCCGCTATATTCTTAGGGTCATCTACTATCCCTTGCTCTCCTTTTAATCTTTCAATGGACTCTCTCTTTTTAAGTTTACCATTTATGAACCTGTAAAACAATTTTGGATGTTCCTTACTCTTGTCTACAATATCTTTTTCAAATTTTCTTTCTTCCTCCCTCCTTACCCTCACATACTCATTTCTCGCCACTCTATAATTCTCCTTATTTAGTATATTCCTGCTCTTTTTCCATCTTTTCCAAGCCACATCTCTCTTTTCCTTAGCCTTAACACAAGTTGCATTAAACCAATCCTTTCTTCCTTCCTCTCTCGGTTTATACTTTGGTACAAATTTCATAACTCCTTCTTTATAATATTTCATAAAAATCTCATATTTTTTTTGCACTTCTCTGATTTGTAACATCTGTGTGTGTGTGTGTGTGTGTGTGTGTGTGTGTGTGTGTGTGTGTGTGTGTGTGTGTGTGTGTGTGTGTGTGTGTGTGTTTTTTGCGACCAGTTTTCCTATAGTATTAGGGCTAGGATGGTGCCTCCTGGTGGAGGACCTTGGTTTTGGCACAAGGGAACTGTTACTCTGAGTGGATGCGCTCCCTAACCTTGGACCATGGCCAGGATTTGAACCCATGTGCTCAAGGAACCTTTGGCCCCCCAAGCACACACTGTCCCACTGTACCACAACTGCCCCAGAAGAAAATATATATATTTCCCTTTAAATAAAAGATAAACTTTTTAAAATAAAAAAATGACATGAATAGTAATAATGTAATACTATATATAAATAAATACATATTTCCTGTACATTGGGGTTCTTGGTATACATACATACAACATACTGTATATGACAAATGGTATTTCATATTCATTTTACTGCACTTTAAAATGTTAAAAATGAATTGCTTTATCCTTTTGGACTTTTAATAATAAAGCCGTGGTAGGCCAGCACTTTCTGCTCTGGAGGGTGACTTTGGAACAGACTGTAGGTGATCATGAGCCAAGTACATCAATGTATTACAAGGAAAAAGGAATTCATTATAATTAAAAACAACCATTCTATTAGAAAATGACTTCCATGAGTCTCATGTAACTACTAAGACTACTGTGAGAGCAACCTTCATAGTACAACAAAAATCAATCTGCTACAAATTACCTCATTGCTACAACACAAATACTTGTTTACTTCTATCAACCAATAAGTAAAAGTAAGCAAAAACCTCATGTAATAACTAAAACTAATCCACAAGAACAACTCAGCCACTTTTCACTCACCTGTCTGCATCACCTTCCCTTCTGCAGAGACAACCGACACACTGACTGACTGGTGACTGACTGATTGACTTGACACACCACTGCATCGACACCAGGTAATCAATCCCTCACACACCTGCAAACACAGACCAACTTAACATATTTACAGCAATACGCAACAATTTACAGCATTGAAGCATTGTATATTCTTCACAGCCAACTTCAGAAAGAAAATAATTGAGGATACATTTCCTACTGTCTATTCTGTTTACTGTTTTGAGGTAACTGTGCTAGTGAAAATGTTAATTATTTATAACTCAGTTCATACAAATTTTCTTTAACACAAAACAAGCCCACCCAAAAAATCTAATCTACCAGTAACCCTAACCAACCTTTTCATCCTGCAGTACTGTAACGATCCAAACCTTACGAGACACTAGGATTCCCATCTGAAGGGTACAGTATTTGTTTCACAGAGGAACCTAGATGACATGCCTGTTGCCTCTGCCAAGGTTGAGGTTGGACACAGAGGTCAGGCATATTCTTCAACCTCCTTAGGAGTAACATATCCTATGAGGTCGTATCCTAAACCTGTAATTCACTACGGTCGTCTGCTGGTCACCCAGTCAGCCTTCCCCATTACGGAGCAAACTCAGAGCTCATAGACCAATCTTAAGGTAGAACTGAGACCACAACACACCACACACACTGGGAAAGCAAGGCCACAACCCCTCGAGTTACATTCCGTATCCATTTACAGCTAGGTGAACTTTACACATTAAGAGGCTTGCCCATTTGCCTCGCTGCTTCCTGGGACTCAAACCTGACCATCTCTGAGAGCCGAGCATGCAACCACTACACTACAGTGTGTGTTCACCTCTTTTAGCAAGTATAGAGTTATAGCAGGATCTGTGCATACTTAGTGAGTCGGTGTATATATCTGGGTCCATAATAACCTGTTGTAGTGTGATAAAAAGATAACATATGTTGTGTTCTTTACAGAAGAACCAGGTGGATCCCAAAACTGTACCAATGCTCTAAAGCTAGGTTATCTCGAGTGACTGCCAGGTAGAGGGTACCTTGACCTAGACCAAAAGGGATACATATAATATAGGACAGTGAAGGGAGAGTACAATGTTGCACTGATAATTCATGTGTGTGAGGGTGCTGTTAGTATAGTGTTGTTGTTTGTGCACAATCAAATACAGTGGTACTTTGCCATAGCAGACACTTCAGGGGTGAGGGTATGTCCAATACTGAAAATTCTCTGTTTGGGAAAGAAAACCAAGAAGAGAAGAAAGAAAAGTTACATGAATCATGGAAGTGTAGAGAAATGAAACTGAAAAGAAGCTAAAAAGAAAATATGTCAATAGTAATAACTTATAATTTACAGACATTACAGCAAGTAGTGCTCGCTAGACGTGTGCCGTTGCTGGAGTACCACCACACTAGAACACTCTCTACACCTCTCTCTCTCTCTCTCTCTCTCTCTCTCTCTCTCTCTCTCTCTCTCTCTCTCTCTACTAGCCTCTCTCACCCATGTAGCAGTATCATTACCCACGTTTACCCAACAACATTAAAACAGAAATGCTGAACTAGCAATTCACACCGGCAGGCCACAAGTGCAACATGTCCAGGACACCAATTCCCCATGAGTGTCACTCCAGTGACCCACAGGCATATAGTTGTTGCTCTCCACCTTATTGCAAGTTTTGTAAATTGTAGACAAATCAAATGAGTTACAGTGGCATCCAGCATATGGGAGTAGATAAACAAGACATTTTTTGGCTTCTTAATCACATCATATGTATGTTCGTCCTCACAGCCATGGATTAAAAAACTGCTATCATGGTCCAAAAAATATGGTAAGGCATCTGATCAGTTCATTATTGAGCAAAAACTGTTACTGTGAAGTCTGTTATCATGAGGTACTACAAAAGGTACTTGAGCCTTCCATCACCTGAATCTCATGCATTTTTCATTTCTGCCCAACATTATGCCAAACACTCTTTCATAAAGAGAAAAATGCCAAAACCTTTCAAGCTTCAACTCCCCTCAAGACTACTAGCATCGACCTGGCCAAAACTTCTCCAATAACATTACTTTTTCATCTATCCCTACTTTATTTCATCCTGATGGCCCTACTGCCTGCCATCACTTCTATCTCTAAAACAGAATCCTTTTCTCAAACCTTACTGGACTTGTCCCTTCCTCTGACTTTCATGCCTTCAATTTAAGTTCTTCATAATGAAGTTTTCAATGTCCTCACTGGCCTAAACCCTTGGAAGGCTTATAGAACTGATTCACTCCTATTATTCTCAAGAACTGTGCTCTGATGCTTCCACCTTGCCTGGCCAAACTCTTTCAATTCTGCCTATCAACTTCTACCTTTCCTTCATTCTGGAAATCTGCCTACATCACAAAGCCTGTTCCTAAAAGGGGTCACCATTCTAATCCATTCAAACTACTGACCTATAGGTTTAATTCCTTGCTTGTCTATAGTTTTTTTAATCTAGCCTCAATAAGATCTTTGACTTCACAATCTCCTACCTGATTGCCAGTATGGCTTCCATCTTGGCCATTCTGACTTTCCTTATTGAGTCTTGGTCATCCTCTTTACAGATTTCAGTGAAACTTTTTCTGTTCCATTATATATATCAAAAACTGTTGATAAAGTCTGGCACAATGATTTGATTTCAAAACTGCTCTCCCACAGTATCTACCCTTCTCACTGAAGCTTTATCTCAAGTTTCCTTTCCAACAGTTCTATTGCAGCTGTTCTATTCCTAAATCTATTAATAGTGGTGTTTCTCAAGGTTCTGTCCTGTCACCCACTCTCTTTCTATTATTCATTAATGATCTTCTTAACCAAACTTCTTGCCCTGTCCATTCTTACACTAATAATACCACCCTACATCTTTCCAAGTCTTTTCAGAGAAGACCAACCCTCCAGAAAATCAACAGATCATGCACGGATGCCAAAGAATTCCTGACTTCTGATCTTTCTAAGATTTCTGATTGGGACAGAGAAAACTAAATAGCGTTCAATGCCTGAAAAGCTCAATTCCTCCATCAACTTGACACAACCTTCCAGACAACTATCTCCTCTTCTTCAATGACATTCAGCTGTCTCTCTTTTCTACATTGAATATCCTTGGTCTGTCCTTTACTCATGATCTAAACTGGAAACTCCACACCTCATCTCTTGCTGAAACCACTTCTATGAAGTTAGGTGTTTCAAGGCATATCTGCCAGTTTTTCTCGTCCCTCCAACTGCTAACTCTGTACAAGAGGGGAGGCGGTGGCATAGTGGATAAGGTGGTGAGTGTGATCCAGAGGTCCACGTGTAGGTTCAAATCCCACCACGAATTCCACCATGTACCACCTTGATACTATGCCATTTGTCCAGTGATTTAAAGTTACTTACGTCACCATGATACCCAGGTTCTAGGTAGTCATACCAAAGATGCACTTGGGTAGTGATATATGCCCTAATATGGGTACCACTATAAATAAAATTGCCTGCGCCACTAATGGGTGGAAGTTGAACAGCGCTTCCCATACTCCAAGTAAAACCTATAGAGACGCTATAGGCCACAACATAAAAAAAAAAAAAAGAAGCCTTGTTTGTTCTTGTATGGAGTACTCTTTGCATGACTGGCGGGATTCTACTCACACAGTTTTATTAAATAGGGTAGAATCAAAAGCTTTTTTAATCATATCAACTCTACTCTGACTGACTGTCATCAGCCTCTTTCTCATTGCCGGAATGTAGCATCTCTTGCTATCTTTAATCGCTATTTTCATGCTAACTGCTCTTCTGATCTTGCTAACTGCATGCCTTTCCTCCTCCTGCAGCCTCGCTGCAAAAGGCTTTTTCCTCTCACCCCTATTCTGTCCACTTCCCTAATGCATGAGTTAACCAGTAGGAGGAAGTAGTAGACACCTACTGAAATGATAATTTACTAACAACAAGGTCTAATAGCATTAGTTCAGGGGGTGCTGTGAACTTTCCATTAAAGCTAGTTGTGATCTCACTGAACGTTTCCCTTTGTGTCTCACAACTCAAGGGGGCTGTCACAGCCTGCCCTCGAAAGACAACTCTCCTTCTTCACACAAAACTATATGCACTTACCACACACACTTACCCTTCGCTTATAGAATTTAAAATAAAAAAAAAAGGCAACTCCAAATCCAGCCTCAGAATCCCTTCTGAGGAACCAGAAATGTCCCCAGGTTGGACTGCTTTTTCGTTGGTGAACCAAAATGTCTTGACACCTTCCTTGACTTCCTTAATTAACTTCTGCAACACTTGCAGTCGTATATCAAATTTTCAATCTGTAGAACACTCACTCTACTAAACCTCATCTTTTCCTCACTGAAACGCAGCTGTCTGAGGCAAATGACAGTAGCCCCTTCTCTGTTTCCTCCTACTTTCTCTATCCTCATTTTCACTCCAAAGCTGGATATTGTGTGCACAACAACTGAATTTGCACTTGTACCCATGCTTTTGAATCTTCTGAGCTTTCTGCCATCAGGCTTAAACTCAGTAATCTCTCTAACAAAATTTATTTGTGCTGTCTATCTCTCCCGTAACTCCTCTGACTATGCTAAATTCTTTGACTATTTAACTTCCAAAGTGGAGCACATTCTTTCCCTCTTTTCTTTCACAGAGATCTCCATTCTTTGAGATTTCAATGTTCACCACCAGCTTTGGCTTTCTTTCTCCTTCAATGACCATCCTGGTGAACTAGCCTTAAATTAACTTTGCTATCCTCCATGAATTAGAGCAACTGGTGCAACACCCACTCATATTCCTTACCACCTTGAGATGCACCCAACATTCTTAATCTTTTCCTTACCTCTAATCCTTCTGCTTATGCAGTTACCTTATTTTCACTGTTGGGCTCCTCCGATTACAATCTCATTTCTGTATCTTGCTCTATTTCTCCAATTCCTCCTCAGGATCACCCTATAAGCAGAGATGTCTCTGGCGTTTTGCCTCTCCCAATTGGGGGGACCTGAGGAGGTATTATCTGATTTTCCTGGCATGATTACTGTTTCTGTGTCCATGTCAAAGAACCATCTCTGTGTGCTGAACACATAACAGAGGTGATAGTGACTAGCATGGAAGAGTACATTTCTCACTTTTTCTCAACCTAAACCTATTAAACCTTGGTTTAACACAGCCTGTTCTCATGCTATACATGATAGAGAGGTTGCCTACATAATTAAGGTACTTGAGCCTTCCATCTCCTGAATCTCATGCACCTTATATTTCTGCCCAGAATCATGTGAAGTCTGTTCATCAACTTTTCAAACACTCCTTCATAAATAGCAAATGTCAAAATCTTTCAAATTCTAACTCTCCTCATGACTTCTGGCATCTGGCCAAAAACATCTCCAATAACTATACTTCTTCATCTTTTTCTCCTTTATTTCACCCTGATGACACTACTGCCATCTCATCTGTCTCCAAAGTTGAACTCTTCTCTCAAACCTTTGCTAACTCCAACTTGGATGATTTTGGACTTGTTCCTCCCTCTCCTCCTCCCTCTGACAATTTCATGCCTACAAATAAAGTTCTTCATAATGATGTTTTTTATGCTCTCACTGGCCTAAACCCTCGGAAGGCTTATGGGCCTGACGAGGTCCCTCCTATTGTTCTCAAAAACTGTGCTGCCATGCTTGCACCTTGCCTGGCCAAATTCTTTCAACTTTGTTTATCGACTTCTACAATTCCTTCTTGCTAAAAGTTTGCCTACATTCAGCCTGTTCCTAAAAAGGGTGACCATTCTAATCCTCAAACTACCGTTCTATACCTTTAATCTCTTGCTTGTCCTCCTTTATTTTATCCTGATAGCACCACTACCATCTCATCTGTCTCTAAAGCTGAACTTTTCTCTCAAACCTTTGCTAATAACTCCACCTTGGATGATTCTGGGTTTGTCTCTCCCTCTGACAATTTCATGCCTGCAATTAAAGTTCTTCATAATGACATTTTCCATGCCCTCTCTGGCCTAAACCCTCAGAAGGCTTATGGAGTTGATGAGGTCCCTGCTGTTGTTCTCAAAAACTGTGCTTCTGTGCTTGCACCTTGCCTGGCCAAACTCTTTCAACTATGTCTATCAACATCTACCTTTCCTTCTTGCTAGAAGTTTGCCTACATTCAGCCTGTTCCTTAAGGTGGAAATTCGTTAATTTGGTCAAAAAAATTGAAAAATTGGAAACTTGGTACTTGGGTTCGTCTCTGGAGAGGGAAGCCATGGCCGAAGTTGCCAGGCACATAACGCACTGCTTACCTGGTAATGGCGGGTTTAAAGGGCCGGCCCTTTCAATACCCAAGCGTGCATACGCCCTTTTTCTTCTAGTCTTTGTTTTGCTTGTATTTATTTTTTTTTGAGGTTTTATTTATTTTTGCGTGATGTACATAGTTTAGTATCAGGCAGTGAGGGTGAGGAAGACGCTACTCCCTCAGTACCAATCAATACAGCCTTAGGAGTGTGCGTGCGTGCAGCCTACCTGTTGATCGTATTTTACACGTGTTGGGTTCCCAAATTGACAATGTTGACGTGTAAGGCCATGATGTAACATGGCCTGAAACTATCTAAACAGCCACTACCAGCCTCCAAGCAGTTGTCAAGGGATTATGTAAGTACATATCTGAGTTTGGTACATATTGGAGTGAGTTATTTTTTTTTTTTTTTATACCATGTGGGCTTTTCACGGAATTTATGGGCTAAAGGGATACTTTCTAGGGTACCTCCTATCTTAAAGCCCACCTGCTAGAAACCGTTGCCCGAGTGAGGAAGCGAGTTATGTGGGATTTTGAAGATGTTCACAGAAAATGCGTTTTTCTCGACTTTCAGTTTTCAGCATATACTGTTGAATAACTTTTTCAGTAATTGGTCAATTTCAAAAATTTTTTGCAGCAAAATGATCAACAACCTCATCTTAACAAATGCTAGCATGATAATGCATGAACTCACTCAAATACATTTACAACAGGCTTATAAACTCAAATTTTTGATGAAAAAAAAAGGTAACAATTTGGCGTGTAATGAAATTGTTATAACATAGGTTATGTGTATGCCGATGCTAACATTTATTTGTTGTTATGTATATTATATGTGGTTAAGAGGAAATTGCCACACTGTTATTAGTTTTGATTTTATAATGGTATTTTAAATTATTTTCTTATCGCCGAAAAAATATTTATTGCAAAAAAACTGTGCCACATTTGTGTACCAAATTAACACTGAAGACGTACACCATAAACGTACACCTTGTGTATAAATATTATTGAATTCGGTGAAAAAATAGCAATGGGAGAGCCAAAAAACCGATATTGATATCGAGTCATCGAATTACCACCTTAAAAGGGTCACCATTCTAATCCTTCAAACTACTGTCCTATACCTTTAATCTCTTGCTTATCTAAAGTTTTTTAATCTATCTTCAATAGGAAGATTCTTGAACATCTGTCACTTCACAATCTTCAATCTGATCGCTAGTATATGACTTCCGTCAAGGTCGCTCTACTGGTGATCTTCTGGCATTCCTTACTAAGTCTTGGTCATCCTCTTTTAGAGATTTTGGTGAAACTTTTGTTGTTGCATCAAACATATCAAAAACTTTTGATAAGTTCTTGCACAAAGCTTTGATTTTCAAAACTGCCCTCCTATGGTTTCTATCCTTCTCTCTGTAACTTTATCTCAAGCTTACTTTATTCTGACCATTCTATAGCATCCGTGATAGATGACCACATACTGTTCTTCTAAATAAATCTATTAATATTTCATTATTAATATATATATATATATATATATATATATATATATATATATATATATATATATATATATATATATATATATATTTACCTAGTTGTAGTTTTACAGGGCCTGGGCTTTATGCTCGTGTGGCCCCGTCTCCATATCTACACTTATCCAATCTTACTTTAAAAGTATGCACACTCGTTGCACACACTACTTCTTCATTTAAACTGTTCCACGTCTCAATACATCTCTGTGGGAAACTACATTTTTTAATATCTCTCAGACATCTTCCTTTTCTCAGCTTTTTACTAAGCGATCTTGTGCTTCAGATGTCATTTTCTTCTCTCAGGATCAGTTTCTCATTATCCACTTGGTCCATTCCGTTGATCAATTTATAAACTTGTATCAGGTCTCCTCTCTCCCTTCTTTGTTCCAGGGTTGGTAGATCCATAGGCTTTAGTTTCTCCTCATATGTCATCCCTTCAAATTCTGAAACCATTCTTGTAGCCATTTTTGTAGCCTCTCCAATTTCCTTATGTGTTTCTTTTATGAGGGGTCCACACTACTCCTGCATATTCCAATCTGGGTCTTATTATAGTACTTATCAATTTCTTCATCATTTCTTTGTCCATGTAGTGAAATGCTACTCCAATATTCCTTAGCAAATTATATGTTTCTCTAAAAATTCTATCAATATGGCTTACTGGTTGATTGTTTTCTTCCATCGTCACTCCTAAGTCCTTTTCCTTTTAACTTTCTCCAGTTCTACTCCATCTCCCATCTTATAGATTCCCACAGGTCATCTTTCACTCTTTCCCATTTCCATGACATGGCTTTTGTTCACATTGAATTCCATTTCCCACTTTTTACTCCATTCCCAGATCTTATTTAGGTCTTCTTGCAGTATTTCACAATCCTCTTTTAGCTTTATAACTCTGCACAGTTTCGTATCATCTGCAAACAGACTTATGTAGCTGTTCACTCCTTCTAGCATGTCGTTAATATAAATGAGGAAAAGTATTGGTGCCAATACTGACCCCCTGTGGCACTCTGCTTTCTACTGCTCTCCATTTGGACTTCATATCTTTAACTACCGTCCTTATTTCTCTCCCCCTCAAATAATTTTCTATCCATCTCAATGTGCTTCCTTTTAAGCCACCCTTCTCCTCTAACTTCCATAGTAATCTTGCATGTGGCACTTTGTCAAATGCCTTTTTTAAATCCAAATAAATACAGTCAACCCATCCTCTCTCTCTTGTACTCTATCAACTATTCTAGAATAGAAACTCAATAAATTAGTTACACAAGACCATCTTTTTCTAAAACCAAATTGGCTATTTGATATTAATTTGTTGTCTTCAAGGAACTCGATCCATTGTTTCTTTATTATTCTTTCACACATCTTGCATATTACACTAGTTAGTGATACCGGTCTGTAATTTAAAGGTTCTTCCTTCCTTCCGCTCTTATATATGGGAACCACCTCAGCTCTTTTCCATTCTACTGGTACTGTTCCATTTTCTATTGAGCATTTTATGATGTTGTATAAAGTACTTGCTAGTTCTTCCCTACATTCTTTCAGTATTCTGCCTGAGACTTCATCCAGTCCCATTGCCTTCTTTTCAACCAGTTCTTTCATTAACTCTTTTATTTCAAGCTTGGTTACTTTAATCTCTTTCATATAGACCCTGTGGTCTTTCAAATTTGGATTCCTTAGTAAAGACCTCCTGGAATTTTTTATTTAATAATTCTGCCATACTTTTTGGGTCTTCCACCATCCTGTTCTCTCCTTTTAACCTTTCTATTGTTTCTTTTTGCCTAATTTTTCCATTTATGAATCTATAGAACAATTTTGGTTGCTCCTTACATTTTTCGACAATGTGTGTGTGTGTGTGTGTGTGTGTATTTACCTAATTGTATTTACCTAATTGTAACATACGGGAAAAGAGCTATGCTCGTACTGTCCCGTCTCCATATCTACTAATGTCCAGCTTTTTCTTAAAATCATGAATATTCCTTGCGTTGACCACTTCCACGTCTAAACTATTCCATGCTTCCACCCTTCTATGAGGGAAGCTATATTTTTTCACATCTCTCCTATAAGTGGCCATTTTAGTTTTTCCCATGCCCTCTCGACATTCTTTCATTCCACATACACAGATCTTCCCTATCCATTTTTCCATGCCAATCATCACTCTGTATATTGCTATCAGGTCTCCCTTTCTCTTCTGTTTTCCAGGGTCGGAAGTTGCATTCTTTCAGTCTGTCTTCATAAGTCAAATCTCTTAAGTCAGGCACCATTTTGTTGCAGCCCTCTGTACTTTCTCTAGTTTCCTTATGTGTTTCTTTAAGTTCGAGCCCACTGTATTGTTGCATATTCAAGCCTTGGTCTTATCATTGCAGTAATTATTTTCTTCATCATTTCTTCATCTAAATATACGAACGCCACTCTTATGTTCCTCAATAAGTTCAATACTTCTCCAATTATTTTGTTTATATGTCTCTCTGGCGATAGGTCATTGGTAATTGTCACCCCAAGGTCTTTTTCTTCATGACTGGTTTTATGTCTTCATTTCCTATCTTGTACATACTCCTGATTCTTCTTTCACTCTTGCCAAACTCTAATTTCTTGCATTTTGTCGTGTTGAACTCCATTTGCCATGTACAGCTCCATTTCCATATTCTGTCCAAGTCTTCCTGGAGTAGTTCGCAATCTTTGTCACATCTCACTTTTCTTAACAATTTTGCATCGTCTGCAAATAGGCTCACATAACTGGACACCCCATCCACCATGTCATTTATGTAGACCGCAAACATTACTGGTGCCAACACTGATCCCTGTGGAACTCCACTCTCCACCAAGCCCCATTCTGATGGTCTGTCCTTAATTATTGTTCTCATTTCTCTTCCTACCAAAAGTCTTCCATCCATTTTAGTAAACTGCCATGCACTCCTCCTACCATTTCAAGTTTCCAGATCAGTCTCCGGTGTGGTACCTTATCAAAGGCCTTTTTTAAATCCAGATATATTCCATCAGCCCAACCATCTCTTTCCTGTATTACATCTATCACCCTCGAATAGTAACATATCAGGTTTGTCGTGCATGAACGCCCTTTTCTAAAACCAAATTGACACTCACAAAGTATGTCATTTTCTCCAAGAAGTCTGTCCATCTATTCTTCACCACCCTCTCACACATCTTAGCTACCACACTTGTAAGTGACACTGGTCTATAGTTCAATGGGTCTCTCTTGTTACCTGATTTATAAATTGGGACAATGTTAGCTCTTTTCCAGTCTTGGGGCACTACACCTTCCCTTAATGAGGCATCAATTACTTCACAAACTTTTTCTGCCAGTTGCTCCTGCATTCTCTTAAAATCCATCCTGATACCCCATCAGGTCCCACAGCTTTTCTCACTTCTAAACTCCCATCATATTCTTGATCTCCTCCACAGTTACTTGAAACTCCTTCATAATCCCTTTCTGTTCCATTACCAGTGGTTTGTCAAAAGCAGTCTCCTTTGTGAATACCTTCCGAAAGCATCCATTCATAGCCTCTGCCATTTCCTGGGATCCTCACTGCATACTCCATTTACTTCTAAACTTTCAATACTTTCTCTATTTTTGATGTTGTTGTTCACATGTCTGTAAAAAGCCTTGGTTGGTCTTTACATTTATCAATTATATCCTTTTCTTGTTTCTTTCTTTCTTCTCTTCTAATCAACACATATTCATTTCTTGCTCTTTTGTAACTTTCCCACTGCTTAATCCGTCTTTTCCTTCTCCACCTCTTCCATGCATCCTCTTTTCTTGTTCTAGCCTTTTCACATCTATCGTTAAACCAGTCCTGCTTTCCAACTTCTATGTTGTCTTATTGGTACAAATTTTTCTCACCTTCTTTGTATATTTTTATAAATTCCTTCCACTTTTCATTTGCTCCTTAGCACTCTTGAATTTCATCCAATTTGTCTCTTGAAAGAATTTCTTTAGGTTTCCAAAATCTGTCTTGGCATAATTCCATCTTCCCACTTTATATTCTTCATTTCTTCTAGATTTCTCTTCATCTATCACCTTGAACTCCAAAACTGCATGATCACTCTTTGCTAAAGGGCACTCCACCCTCATCTCCTCAATGACCATTGGCTCTGTACTAAAGACCAAGTCCAGTCTTGACGATGCTCCCTCTCCTCCAAACCTAGTATCTTCTTTGACCCACTGAGTTAACACATTTTCCATTGCCAGTGTCAATAGTGTATTTCCCATGTTGTCTCTGATCCTTCCATTGACCAGTCCTCCCAACACACCTCTTTACAATTAAAATCTCCCATCATTATAGTTCGTTCACAGCCACC
Source organism: Portunus trituberculatus (assembly GCF_017591435.1). NCBI lineage: Eukaryota > Metazoa > Arthropoda > Malacostraca > Decapoda > Portunidae > Portunus > Portunus trituberculatus. Next base: position 7,875,406 of record NC_059264.1, on the reverse strand, counting down.
CAACATTTCTTCCAGACATGTTCCTGTATCTCTTATCATTTCTTCATATTCCTGTACTGACCATGCATTTGTCTTAGGTGGTACGTACACCACTATGTAGTGCCTCTTTTTCCTTCATTAGTTTCTGCTCTGATCTTTAGCACTTCTGCCTTTCCCATACCTTCTTTCACTTGATCCACCTTTATATCTTTTTAACCAGCAACATCACTCCTCCTCCCATCTTACCTACTCTATTTCTTTTCCAAACATTATATTTCCTTCTCCAACCATCATCAGGTCTTCTCCTCTCTCAGTTTTGTTTCAGTAAGACCCACAATATCTGGGTTCTTGTCCTCAAGTAATCGTTGAGTTCTAAAATCCCCGATATCACTCCATTTATGTTGGAATACATTACATTCCACTCATACGTAAGTTTCTTTAGTCCTTTCTTACTGTACTTTTCTGGGTTGTGTGTGTGTGTGTGTGTGTGTGTGTGTGTGTGTGTGTGTGTGTGTGTGTGTGTATTTACCTAATTGTATTTACCTAATTGTAACATACGGGAAAGGAGCTATGCTCGTACTGTCCCGTCTCCATATCTACTAATGTCCAGGTTTTTCTTAAAATCATGAATATTCCTTGCGTTAACCACTTCCACGTCTAAACTATTCCATGCTTCCACCCTTCTATGAGGAAGCTATATTTTTCACATCTCTCCTATAAGTGGCCTTTTTAGTTTTTCCCATGCCCTCTCGACACTCTTTCATTCCACATACACAGATCTTCCCTATCCATTTTTCCATGCCAATCATCACTCTGTATATTGCTATCAGGTCTCCCTTTCTCTTCTGTTTTCCAGGGTCGGAAGTTGCATTCTGTTCAGTCTGTCTTCATAAGTCAAATCTCTTAAGTCAGGCACCATTTTGTTGCAGCCCTCTGTACTTTCTCTAGTTTCCTTATGTGTTTCTTTAAGTTCGGAGCCCACTGTATTGTTGCATATTCAAGCCTTGGTCTTATCATTGCAGTAATTATTTTCTTCATCATTTCTTCATCTAAATATACGAACGCCACTCTTATGTTCCTCAATAAGTTCAATACTTCTCCAATTATTTTGTTTATATGTCTCTCTGGCGATAGGTCATTGGTAATTGTCACCCCAAGGTCTTTTCTTCATGACTGGTTTTATGTCTTCATTTCCTATCTTGTACATACTCCTGATTCTTCTTTCACTCTTGCCAAACTCTAATTTTTTGCATTTTGTCGTGTTGAACTCCATTTGCCATGTACAGCTCCATTTCCATATTCTGTCCAAGTCTTCCTGGAGTAGTTCGCAATCTTTGTCACATCTCACTTTTCTTAACAATTTTGCATCGTCTGCAAATAGGCTCACATAACTGGACACCCCATCCACCATGTCATTTATGTAGACCGCAAACATTACTGGTGCCAACACTGATCCCTGTGGGACTCCACTCTCCACCAAGCCCCATTCTGATGGTGTGTGTGTGTGTGTGTGTGTGTGTGTGTATTTACCTAATTGTATTTACCTAATTGTAACATACGGGAAAAGAGCTATGCTCGTGTTGTCCCGTCTCCATATCTATTAATGTCCAGCTTTTTCTTAAAATCATGAATATTCCTTGCGTTGACCACTTCCACGTCTAAACTATTCCATGCTTCCACCCTTCTATGAGGGAAGCTATATTTTTTCACATCTCTCCTATAAGTGGCCATTTTAGTTTTTTCCCATGCCCTCTCGACATTCTTTCATTCCACATACACAGATCTTCCCTATCCATTTTTTCCATGCCAATCATCACTCTGTATATTGCTATCAGGTCTCCCTTTCTCTTCTGTTTTCCAGGGTCGGAAGTTGCATTCTTTTCAGTCTGTCTTCATAAGTCAAATCTCTTAAGTCAGGCACCATTTTGTTGCAGCCCTCTGTACTTTCTCTAGTTTCCTATGTGTTTCTTTAAGTTCGAGCCCACTGTATTGTTGCATATTCAAGCCTCGGTCTTATCATTGCAGTAATTATTTTCTTCATCATTTCTTCATCTAAATATACGAACGCCACTCTTATGTTCCTCAATAAGTTCAATACTTCTCCAATTATTTTGTTTATATGTCTCTCTGGCGATAGGTCATTGGTAATTGTCACCCCAAGGTCTTTTTCTTCATGACTGGTTTTATGTCTTCATTTCCTATCTTGTACATACTCCTGATTCTTCTTTCACTCTTGCCAAACTCTATTTTCTTGCATTTTGTCGTGTTGAACTCCATTTGCCATGTACAGCTCCATTTCCATATTCTGTCCAAGTCTTCCTGGAGTAGTTCGCAATCTTTGTCACATCTCACTTTTCTTAACAATTTTGCATCGTCTGCAAATAGGCTCACATAACTGGACACCCCATCCACCATGTCATTTATGTAGACTGAACATTACTGGTGCCAACACTGATCCCTGTGGAACTCCACTCTCCACCAAGCCCCATTCTGATGGTCTGTCCTTAATTATTGTTCTCATTTCTCTTCCTACCAAAAGTCTTCCATCCATTTTAGTAAACTGCCATGCACTCCTCCTACCATTTCAAGTTTCCAGATCAGTCTCCGGTGTGGTACCTTATCAAAGGCCTTTTTTAAATCCAGATATATTCCATCAGCCCAACCATCTCTTTCCTGTATTACATCTATCACCCTCGAATAGTAACATATCAGGTTTGTCGTGCATGAACGCCCTTTTCTAAAACCAAATTGACACTCACAAAGTATGTCATTTTCTCCAAGAAGTCTGTCCATCTATTCTTCACCACCCTCTCACACATCTTAGCTACCACACTTGTAAGTGACACTGGTCTATAGTTCAATGGGTCTCTCTTGTTACCTGATTTATAGATTGGGACAATGTTAGCTCTTTTCCAGTCTTGGGGCACTACACCTTCCCTTAATGAGGCATCAATTACTTCACAAACTTTTTCTGCCAGTTGCTCCTGCATTCTCTTAAAATCCATCCTGATACCCCATCAGGTCCCACAGCTTTTCTCACTTCTAAACTCCCCATCATATTCTTGATCTCCTTTTTTTTTTTTTTTTTTTTGTGTTGTGTGTGTGTGTGTGTGTGTGTGTGTGTGTGTTGTGTGTGTGTGTGTGTGTTTTTTTTTTTTTTTTTTTTTTGTGTGTATTTACCTGTTGTTTTACAGCCTTGCTTTATCTCTTCATCTCCATATCTACACTTATCAATCTTCTTTAAAAGTATCACACTCTTCAGACACTACTCTTCATTTCTGTTCACGCCTCAATACATCTTTGCTCTACTTTTTAACTTCTCTCAGACATCTTCCTTTTCTCAGCTTTTACTATCGATCTTGTGCTTCAATGTCATATTCTTCTCTCAGGATCAGTTTCTCATTATCCGCTTGGTCCATTCCGTTGATCAATTTATAAACTTGTATCAGGTCTCCTCTCCTTCTTTGTTCCATTTAGATCCATAACCTTTAGTCTCTCCTCATATTTGATATTAATTTGTTGTCTTGAACTCATCCATTGTTTCTTAATTATTATGTGTTTTTTTTTTTTGTGTGTGTGTGTGTGTGTGTGTGTGTGTGTGTGTGTGTGTGTGTGTGTGTGTGTGTGTGTGTGTGTGTGTGTGTGAATTTCCTCATTGCCTGCTTCACCCAGCCAGTCTTCCTGTTACAACACTCAGACTCATGACCATCTTTACTGAGACCATAGCACACTTCACACACCACAGGCCACAATCAGTTACATCCTGTACCCATTTACTGCTAGGTGAACACTACACATTACCTCCACCTTCTCCATTTGCCTCACGTGTGTGTGTGTGTGTATTTGTGTGTGTATTTACCTAGTTGTAGTTTTACAGGGCCTGGGCTTTATGCTCGTGTGGCCCCATCTCCATATCTACACTTATCCAATCTTACTTTAAAAGTGTGCACACTCATTGCAGACACTACTTCTTCATCTAAACTGTTCCACGTCTCAATACATCTCTGGGAAACTATATTTTTAATATCTCTCAGACATCTTCCCTTTCTCAGCTTTTTACTATGCGATCTTGTGCTTGGTGTCATATTCTTCTCTCAGGATCAGTTTCTCATTATCCACTTGGTCCATTCCGTTGATCAATTTATAGACTTGTATCAGGTCTCCTCTCTCCTTCTTTGTTCCAAGGTTGGTAGATCCATAGCCTTTAGTCTCTCCTCATATGTCATCCCTTCAAGTTCTGGGACCATTCTTGTAGCCATTTTTGTAGCCTCTCCAATTTTCTTATGTGTTTCTTTTATGAGGGGTCCACACTACTCCTGCATATTCCAATCTGGGTCTTATTATAGTATTTATCAATTTCTTCATCATTTCTTTGTCCATGTAGTGAAATGCTACTCCAATATTCCTCAGCAAATTATATGTTTCTCTAAAATTCTATCAATATGGCTTACTGGTTGATTGTTTTCTTCCATCGTCACTCCTAAGTCCTTTTCCTTTTTTACTTTCTCCAGTTCTACTCCATCTCCCATCTTATAGATTCCCACAGGTCATCTTTCACTCTTTCCCATTTCCATGACATGGCTTTTGTTCACATTGAATTCCATTTCCCACTTCTTACTCCATTCCCAGATCTTATTTAGGTCTTCTTGCAGTATTTCACAATCCTCCTTTTGCTTTATAACTCTGCACAGTTTCGTATCATCCGCAAACAAATTTATGTAGCTGTTCACTCCTTCTGGCATGTCATTAATATAAATGAGGAAAAGTACTGGTGCCAATACTGACCCCTGTGGCACTCCGCTTTCTAGTGCTCTCCACTTGGACTTCATATCTTTAACTATCGTCCTTATTTCTCTCCCCCTCAAATAATTTTCTATCCATCTCAATGTGCTTCCTTTTAAGCCACCCTTCTCCTCTAACTTCCACAGTAATCTTGCGTGTGGCACTTTGTCAAACGCCTTTTTTAAATCCAAATAGATGCAGTCAACCCATCCCCTCTCTTGTACTCTATCAACTATTCTAGAATAGAAACTCAATAAATTAGTTACACAAGACCGTCCTTTTCTAAAACCAAATTGGCTATTTGATATTAATTTGTTGTCTTCAAGGAACTCGATCCATTGTTTCTTTATTATTCTTTTACACATCTTGCATATTACACTAGTTAGTGATACCGGTCTGTAATTTAAAGGTTCTTCTTTCCTTCCGCTCTTATATATGGGAACCACCTCAGCTCTTTTCCATTCTACTGGCACTGTTCCATTTTCTATTGAGCGTGTGTGTGTGTGTGTATTTACCTATTTGTATTTATCTATTTGTGATTACAGGGCCCGAGCTGTAGCTCTCTATGTCCTGTCTCTTTGTCCACACTTGTCCAATTTTTCCTTCATTTGACTGACACTCGCCGCACACACCACATCCACGCTCAGTTTGTTCCATGCATCAATGCTCCGATACGGGAAGCTATACTTCTTGATGTCGCTTGTGCAGGAATCTTTCAGTATTTTCTTTAGGTGTCCTCTTAGGTAATTAGTGGATGCCATCGTGATCAGGTTTTCCCAATCCGATATGTCCACTCTATGTACTATTTTGAACATTGTTATCATATCCCCTCTGACTCTTCTTTCTTCCAACATGCTTAATTCCAGCCTATTTAACCTCTCTTCATACGGTACCTCCTTAAAGTCTGGTATCATTCTTGTTGCTAACCTCTGCACTCTTTCTAGTTTCTTGACATGTTTCTTCATGTATGGTGACCAAATTACTGATGCATATTCCAACTGTGGCCTAATCAGGGTGGTCAATATTTTCTTTATCATGTTCCCGTCCAGGTAATTAAATGCCCATCCTATACTTTGGAGCATGCTATACGTTTTTCCAAATATTCTATTAATGTGCTTTTCTGGAGACAGATTACTCTGTACAGTCACTCCCAAGTCTTTTTCTTCAGTGACTTCAATTACAGTCTTCCCCCCCAGCTGGTAGTCCTTATGTGGTCTATATTTACTTCTACCCATTCTCATTACACAGCTTTTGTTGGTATTGAATTCCATTTGCCACGTCCTGCTCCATTCATATATTTTGTCCAAGTCCTTCTGCAGTATATTGCAGTCATACATATTCCTCACTCTCCTCATAATCTTTTACATCATCTGCAAACATATTCATATAACTTCTCACTCCCTCTGGCATGTCACTTATATAGATCAGGAACATGATGGGACCAAGCACCAAACCTTGGGGAACTCCACTCTGACTTCACTCCCTTCACTACCGTCCTCATTTCTCTACCTGTCAAATAATTTCTCGTCCACTCCGTCAGATTTCCCCTTATTCCTCCTATACTACTTAACTTCCACATCAATCTGTTATGTGGTACTTTATCAAATGCTTTTTTTTAAGTCTAGGTATACACAATCAACCCATCCATCCCTCTCCTGTAAAATATCGACCACTCGAGTGGAAACATAGCAAATTTGATACACACGATTTCCCTCTTCTAAAGCCAAACTGTTTCTCACTTAGTATTTCTTCGTTTTCCAGGAACTCACACCACTTGCTTTTGATCACTTCTTCACATATCTTACACATAATGCTGGTTAATGAAACAGGTCTATAATTCAATAGTTCCATGCGACATCCTCTTTTGTAAATTGGTACTACATTTGCCCTTTTCCATTCTACTGGCACCTGTCCCATGTTGATAGATGTTCTTGTTAAATCTAAAATTGGATCTAGCAACTGCTCTTGACATTCTTTTAACATTCTTCCAGACACACCATCTGGTCCCATTGCCTTGTTAACATCTAATTGACTCAAAACTTTTGCAATGTCACTCTTTGTTACTATAATTTCTTGCATCCATCTTGTCACAGGTAACATCCGTCGATTGAATTGTGTTTCTTCTGTGAATACTTTGCAGAAATTCTCATTCAATTTTTCAACAATGACACTTGTATCTTCATATATATAATCTCCAACCTTTAATTTATCAACTGTTTCTTTTTTCTGTAATTTACCATTAATGAATTTATAAAACATTTTGGGATCACTTTCACAATTCTCCACTATTCTCTGTTCAAATTCTTGTTGTGCCCTTCTCACTTGAACATATTTATTTCTTGCATTCCTATATGCTTCTCTCTCCACTTCCTCATTATTTCTCTTGTATTTTTCCCATGCCTTTTCCTTCTCCCTTTTGCCTTGTCACAGGTTTTGTTAAACCATTGATCTCCATTTAAGATTTTCTTAGTATATTTTGGCACAAAGTTCTCTGTGGCCTCACTATATATTTCCATAAATTTTTCATATTTTAACTGCATGTTTGTTTCCTGGTACATTTCGGACCAATCCACATTTCCAAAGTAATTTCTCAACTCCTTATATCTTCCCTTAGCATAATTTAGGCATTCCTCCTTGTATCCAACTTCATTATCTTTGTTGAACCCCACCTTTACCTCAAATTTCAATAATTCATGATCACTCTTCTCCAAAGGACACTCATGCTCAATCTCATTTTCTAGAATTACTCCCTTTGTGAATATCAAGTCCAGTCTCGACGGGGCATCACCCCTCCTTCTCCTTGTTGGATGCCTCACCCACTGTGTCATCAAATTTCCCACCGCATAATTTAATAGCTGCTCACCCCATTCTCCACCATTCCCCACTTCAAATTCTTCCCAATTGTCGTCTTTAAAGTTGAAATCTCCAACTATAACCATTTTTCCTTTCTTTGCAGCTTCATTTCTCATTCTTTCCAATGTGCTTTCCACCATACTATTATACTGATCGTTTGACCATGCACTTGTTTTTGGTGGTACATACACAGTTACAATATTGATATCTTGCCTTCCATCAGTCACCACCAGTCTCCACTATACACCACCACTTCCTCCTCGTCTCCTCCAAGGCACACATTTTGCACTATTAAGTCTTTTCTTGTTAACACAATTATTCCACCTCCACTTTTATTCACTCTATCTTTTCTCCACATTCTATAAATTCCTCCTCCAAACCAATCTATTTGTATATTCAGTCTCAATTTAGTCTCCACTATACACATATCTGGTTTATCCCTTATCAGATGGTCCATACACTCTAATCTTTTTGATAGGAAGCCGTCTATGTTAGTATATGATACTCTTATGTCTTTCTTCCTTATCTGCTCCTTTGTCTAGTCTTTTACTTCCTCTCTTTTGTCCACCACTTCCACACTTTGTCATTTCTTATTTTCCAAAAAAAGTGTGTGTGTGTGTGTGTGTGTTTCACTGTTTGATCTGCTGCAGTCTCTGACGAGACAGCCAGACGTTACCCTACAGAACGAGCTCAGAGCTCATTATTTCCGATCTTAAGATAGACCTGAGACCAGGCACACAACACACACCGGGACAACAAGGTCACAACTCTTCGATTTACATTCCGTACCTACTCACTGCTAGGTAAACAGGGGTTACACGTGAAAGGAGACACACCCAAATATCTCCACCCGGCCAGGGAATTGAACCCCGGTCCTCTGGCTTGTGAAGCCAGCACTCTAACCACTGAGCTACCAGGCGTGTGTGTAATTCACTGTTTGATCTGCTGCAGTCTCTGACGAGAAAGCCAGACGTTACCCTACGGAACGAGCTCAGAGCTCATTGTTTCCGATCCTTGGATAGGCCTGTGTGTGTGTGTGTGTGTGTGTGTGTGTTTAGCCTGAGCAATTCTTTTTAGTTTGGCTCCTTGTCCCTGGGTGGCTCTAAGTTAATTGAAACTTCAAAATCAGTGACATTGTGCAGCCTCGATCTGTGTGTTGCTGCTACATATATACTCACCACTGCTACCACAAGACTAACAGCCTCACCATCTTTGTGCATTGCCGCTACTCACCACTGCTACCACAGGAGTAATAGCCTTACCACCTCTGTGTGTTGCCACTACTCACCACTTCTACCACAGGAGTAGCAGCCTCACTGCCTCTGTACAGTAAGCCCCCACATTTAGCGATCCTATTAGTCTGCCGAAACCATCGCTAAATTGGAATTTTGCCAAATTTGAATACTACTTTAAATAGGGAAAAATACCAATCAGTCTTTCATCCACCCAAAGTCCCCATTTTGAGACCCCATTTACAGCTGCAACATCGCCACCTTCACGAGAATTAGCACCCCCCGAACCACTAGTGGAGGCCATGGTGATAGCGAAACTCGATAAACAGCAAGGATGGGAGCACAAAAAATGAGTTCACACGCTGGATTAACACACACAATAGCTCAAGTGTCGAGCAGGAATGCCGGAGGCACTGTGGGGCTAACATCACGGCCAAACAGACACGCGATTGGCTCAGAGTGAGCAGGAGGTGGGACAGTGTAGCGCGGTACATTCGCTAAATATGACAGAAAATCGCTAAACTTGAGGGCTTGGCCTTTTTCCAGACAGTCGCTAAATAAGGGTTTCGCTAAGCTGGATTTCACTAAATTTGGGGGCTTACTGTACCTTAATGCCACTACTCACTACTGCTATCACTGAAGTAGGAGCCTCACCACCTCTGTGACTTGCCACTACTCACCACTGCTACCACAGGAGTAGCAGCCTCACTGCCTCTGTACCTTAATGCCACTACTCACTACTGCTATCACTGAAGTAGGAGCCTCACCACCTCTGTGACTTGCCACTACTCACCACTGCTACCACAGGAGTAGCAGCCTCACCATTACAACACTGCCCATCAACAACACCCTGCCGGGCTTCCAGTATTACACACTCTATGAACAATCAGCGAAATACTGAGAAAATTATGTGGAGACCAGACAAATCAAACTCTGAGCCAGTACAGGCACTCTGGCCAAAAACTGAAGCATAATGCACATGAACAATTTGATGAATTAATTATTCTATGGTGGTCAGCTAACAGATACATTGCAGCAGCAGCATACAGTGGGGCAATGTTACTGTGCTAGTGGAGCTCCTTAAAGTATGCATGGACTAGCCCATGGCACCTTCAAGGGGCTGCTCTTTTTTATCCTTGCCTGAGTCCCTCTTCCTTATGAAGAAAACAGAGGAGCATTGTGGAGAAACCATCTTGAATAATTTCCAAACAATGACTTATTTTGCAGAAAAAAAGTGGTACCTTTAAATTTTAATCTACAAGATGAAAGAGTCTGCTGTGAAACCAACTAAATAAACATAAACCTAACTCCTAAAACATGCATACCCCACCTCAAACACACACAACACCACCACAAACACAACTAACCCCACCTCAAACTTGCCTAACCTCACCACAAACACGCCAAACCCCACCACAAACACACATAACCCTGCCATAAACACGCCTAACCCCGCTACAAATTAACACGCCTAACCCCACCAAAAACAAGCATAACCCAGCCACAAACAAGCATAACCCCACCACAAACACGCATAACAATACCTCAAACATGCATGACCCAGCCAAATCAACCACCATTATACTGTACTTATACTTATTCATCCAATCGTGACTCTTCCACTGTTTTCCACATGATGGGTCCTCCTTCCCTTCAGCGTTGTGTTCTGGACCGGTCCTTCCACTATCTGCAGAAGGAAAGTGGGAATTTTGTAAAAGCGCCACGGAAACTCCTTGTTTGTTTTATATGTCTTTATCTTTCCTTGCTGATGCAGCTGGCTTGGACAACTCCTTTTGTTCAACCTATCAGACTGATGATTTTGTTTTGCAGTGATATTGCGTCTGAAGGATCTCTCTCTCTCTCTCAAACAAGGATGATTTCATATTAAAATCTTGCAGAGAATGGAACAGGAAGTTTGCCATACAGTATTTCAATATTACTTTTCAAGGCCAACTATATGAAGACCGTGACACCCGATCCCACCCTGAGGAAGAAGTAAAAGGGAAACTTGAACAGTATATACTTGGGAATCACCATGACATGCAGGAACATGACACAAAGGTCAAAGCTCATTATTACTACGAGCATTAAGGATATCAATGCCTTCACTCAATTTCCCCGAAAATCAGCAAGTGCCGTACCAAGATTGAAATAGGTGAGCACCAAACAATATAACCCATCTATTATGGTCATCATTTAATGATGGGGATGCACGAGCGCAATCCCCGCTAACAAAAATTTCGCACTTAAGGGTCAATCGCAGGGGGCAGCACCGCCGGAGTGCAATGGCAGGCCTCGCCCTGGGAAAACCGCCTTCATGATCACGGTGTCTCCTGTGCCAGGTAAGTATGGCTTTCATATGTTGTTTGTTGTTGTTATAGGTTTATTGTATAAAATTTATATACATTACATTAATGAAAAAAAAATAAATAAATGCAACCTGTATTATACAAATAGTATGCAAAGCAGGCATCAGCCCACTGGTGGGGGTTGTAGTGTTGTATGGTCACGATGGGTGCAACGAGTGTGGTGCCGCCGCCTTCGTGTTGTGCTGGAGAGCAGCGCTGGCAGGTCAGGCCAGGTCAGTGGGGAGGACGTGCCGCCCTGAGCACCTGTAGCATCGCCTCCCTGGGCGTGTGGTGGACAAGATGGGCTGCCCTGGCTTCACGTCTGCTGAGGAGGCTGCCGGCTGCAGGCTGGGTGGGTAGTGGCGGCGGTGGTCTGAGGGCGGCTGTGGTGGGGCAGGACAAGAGGTAGTGCAGCAGCGGGCGGCGACTCTGCCTCCCGCAGTGCTCGCACTCCTGCCCCTCGAAGCCATCATAGAGCTCCTTCTTGGTGCAGAAGCCCAGCCTGACGCACTGCAGCAGCACGCCGTCCGCCCTGGGCCACTGCTAGGAGGCATCGAGCGGCTGGTAGTCAGTGGCGGCGACATACCATGCCGCTGCTCTCTTGACGGCCGCATCGGCAGCCTCGTTGCCTCGCAACCCCACGTGGCTGGGGATCCAGTTGAGCCTCACCTGTCGCCCCTGCGCGGCGAGGCTCTGGAGGCTGCCCAGGATGGCGGTGGGGAGGCCCACGTTGTCGCTGGGCTGCGGCTGCTGGAGGGCCTGCAGTCCCGACCTGGAGTCGGTGTGCAGCACCACGGTGGGCTCCTGGCGGTGGTGGGCGTGCTCCAGAGCCAGCTGGATGGCCACCAGCTCGGTCTGCAGGGTGGAGCAGTGGTCTGGAGTCCGCACTCCCAGCTCGGTCCCTCCAGTGATGGCGGCGGCGCCCGTCCTTCTGCTGTCCGGGTCAACTGAGCCATCGGTGTAGTACGTCACACAGCCTGGCTAGGAGACCCAGGCCATCGCCATGAGGATGTGCTGGCGCAGCTCGGCGGTGGTGCACGTGGACTTGCTGGAGGGGAGATACGTGGCGGTGAACTCTGCGATCCGCCTGTGGCCACAGCCAGCCCTCGATGTGGACGATGCTGTGGACAGCGAACTGTACCCACAGCAGCCACGGGTTGCGGCGGAGGAGCTCGTCGTCCTACACCAAAGCCAGCCGCAGTCTCCTCTGGGCCACACCCTCCACATTGCAGTGAAGGACCCAGGCCATGCAGCAGGCCATGACCTGCTAGACTCTGACAGAGAGGGTCACCAAACAGGTCTCGCTCTGCATGATGCAGGCGCTGGACCATCTCGGTGTCCCTAGAATGGTCCTCATGGCGGTGTTCTGCACCACCTCAAACCGCTCCTGCTGGATGGGGGAGAGCGCCATGAGGACAGGGGCGCTGTAGTCAACCAGCGAGCGGATGGCTTGCATGTAATACAGGCGCAGGACGGAGAAAGTGGCACCGGACGTGGGTCGCGTCATGGCCCGCATCACGTTAAGCCTTGCCTGTGTCCTCTCCCTCAGGTAGGCAGCGTGGGCTGTCAAGGACAGCTGCTTGTCCACCCACACCCCAAGGTACTGGTAGGAGTTGATCCACATCAGCTCGACTCCCTGGACGCGCAGCTGCCAGGCCGGGTCAGCAGCTTTCACCATCATGGCCCGAGACTTCTCTGCCGAGATCTTGAGCCCCAGCTCCTCGCACTTCTCACTGATGAGGTCGAGCGCCTGCTGCATCCTCCTGAGCTTGTTGCCCCTTCCGGTGACCACGAGGGCGAGATCATCAGCGTAGCTCAGGAGGACGATGCCGTCTTGGAATGGCAGGGCCACCAGCTTCTCCATTAGCAGGTTGAAGAGGAAGGGGCTGAGGATGCTGCCCTGTGGAGTCATGTTCTCGAACTCCTGGGAGCTCGACTTGAGGACCTGGAACTTGACTTTGGCGCGGCGCTGCTGCAGATAGTCCCAGAGTCAGGCCAGCAATCTTCCTCGCACCCCCTTCTGCACGAGTAAGGTTGGCCAGCTCGAAGGCCTTCTCGAGGTCGAGGAAGACGACGGTTGTGAGGCGGTGGTTGGCCTGTGCCAGAAAAGTGAGGATGCTGTCTGCCGTGCTCACACCGCGTATGTAGCCGAACACGTGTGGATGGAGGGCCCCACCCGCCACCATAGTCAGACCAGGACCATTCTCTCAGTCGTTTTGGCCATGCAGCTGAGGAGAGAGATGGGCCTGAGCTTGGTGGGTTCCCTCAGCTTGGGGATGGGCTGGATGTCGGCCTCTTTCCACGCGGGTAGTAGGTGGCCAGCCGCCCACGACGCGTTAATCACAACCAGCAGGGCGGCGTCCCCAGCTGGCCCGACGTGGGCCAACATGGAGTACAGCACGCCGTCCGCCCCCGCTGCTGTGTCGCGGCCACGCCTCTTCACACGGTCCAGCTCCTGCTGTGTGAAGGCCCTGTTGGTGTCGTCCGCTTCCTCTACTGCTGCCCTGACGGCGTAGTCCCGGCGGGGCTGGAGATGGTGTTGGAGGTGGTGTGTGCGGGGAGGAAGCTGGTCGCTGGAGCCTCGTGCGGTGAACACAATGACGAGTCTCTCTCCTCCTGTTGTTGGGGTTGGGCTGCCGGGCAGGGCGGGGCTGCGCTGGAAGCCGTCCTTACGCTCCTCCACAACTGGCCAAGGGACGTGTGTTGGCTGAAGGTGGAGCACCACTCCAGCCACTTGGCCTCCTTCGCCTTCAGGGACACCTCACGCGCGTGCCACAACGTCCTCCATGAGTCTCAAGTTGGTAGGGTTGGGGCGCCTCCTGTAGAGCTTCCTGTGGACGTTGACATGGTGGTTGTGTTCTCGCACCTCCTCGTTGTAGAACCACCAGTCAGGCCGGTGACGGCGGCTCTGTGCACGAGGGATGGTAGCGTCAGCCGGCCGCTGTATGGCCTTCGTCAGGTCCCTCTCCTGCTGGTGCAGGTCAGCCGGGGGGCTGGTAGGCAGCTGACCACTCGTCAAAAGAGGCCTGAAACTTGGGCCAGTCTGCCTTCTTGGTGTTCCAACGCGGGGGTGGGTGAGGCAGGACGACTGGGAGGGTGGTGAAGTGGTCGCTAGTAAGGGTGGGGTGGACCCGCCAAGTGGCGCCAGCCGCCAAGTCCCTCGACACCAGGATGAGGTCAAGCCTGCCCCCCCGGGTGTGGGTGGCTTCTGTAGTGTTATGTCTCCAGTGAGGGTAGGTGATATATAAACTCCAGGATGGTGGTGGTGAACAAAGGAGCTATATATTCACAACTGTAACACAAATACACATGTTTTAACAATAACGTCCCAACACAAACGAGGAATAGGTGACACAATACATCACAAATTATTAAACACAAATATAAGAGACTCTTACAATCGCTGGTGACAGTGTAGAGGAAGGGGCAGGGACGGTGCGGTGGCAAGCAAGGTAGCTTGGTGTAGCGGCACCCTTAACCCTGGTGTGGGTGTGTGGTGGCGGTCGCCGCTCGCTGTCGAGTGTGCCAAACTGCCGTGCTGGAGGTGCGAGACCACCTACCCTTCCTTCCACGTCCCCCAACGATTGTTAAACACTAACCCCTTGGTAACAGGTAACAAGTAACAATTATAATATACTCCCCACCTGAAATCCACACATGGATTTCACACTCCTATACTATTTACAACCCAAGTCGTTGTGGAGGTGTCACCAAGCATCCTGATAGAGTCGTCACTCCTTGAGGCGATGGCGGCTAATCCACAGGAGGTGTGTCAGCATCCAAACCGGGACCCGAGTTCCCTGCATAGTTGATGTCGATGTCCTGTGACGCCTCGAGCTGGTAAAGCTTGTTAATGGGTCTTCTAGTAACGCGTCCCTTTAGACGTATTGTGGCAGCGCGTGGATTTCCGTCTCTTCCAGGGATGAGTGATACGATCCTTGCCATCAGCCACTGGGCCCTGGTATTTTCTCCATGCACTAAAACTACCTCTCCAATATTAGGAGTCCGGACAGGTCGTCCTCGAGGGGTAGTGTTCCATGTCCTCAATGCTTGCAGGTACTCTCTTGTCCATCTTCGGTTAAGATGGTCAGATATTCGTCTCCTATTATGCCACACATGGTCCAATGTGGTTGTAGGTTCAACAGCTGGTGAGATCACTCCTTGCAGAGATGTTACGCCGAAGAGGAAGTGGGCAGGAGTTAGAGCATCTTCCCCGTTATCACTTGTAAGGGGGCGAAGGTTCAAGAGGAATGCTAGCTCGTAGAAGGTGGCAACAAGCTCGTCATAGGAGAGGTGACATTGGTGCAGGGTTATCTTGAGAGACTTCTTCACGCAAGCTACTAAGCATTCCCAGAATCCTCCCCACCATGGCGAGGTTTCAGGGATGTTGCGCCAGCGTGTAGTGCGAGGAAGTAAGCCGGACAGCTTCTTAAACGACTTAGCATTGTCGCTGTAGATAAGGAATGGAGTACCCCGGAGAGCAAAAAAACGTCTCAGTGCCAGTTGCAGATCATCTACACTCTGTCTCCTTACGAGTTCTAAGTGAACGGCGCGCGTAGCCGCACAGGTTATAAGCAATCCCCACACTTTAGTTTCTCCAGGATCCATGTAAATCGGTCCAAAGTAGTCAAGACCGACCTTGGAGAATGCTCGAGCAGGTGCCATTCTGAATTCTGGTAGTGATCCTTCCGCAGAGCGGTATGGCAGTCCTTGGTACCTTCGACATCGTCCACAGGAGTTAACTGTCCGCAAAACTGTCTTCCTCCTGACCATGTACTCCGCTGATAACAAAGCCAATGTAGTTCGGGTACTTTGGTGGAAGCAACGACGGTGGGCCTCATCTACTATGAGAGTGGTGATGTAGCTGAGGTCTGGGAGGATGATGACTGAAGGCTCGTTGGTCCGTAGAGTTGCCCTCAGTACTGTACAGAGACGAGGTCTCACCTTAGAAAGTGACGAGTGACAAGGTAAGAGAACTCCCTTCCGTAGTGCATCCATGTCAGCTGCATAATTCTTCTCCTGTGCCAAACGGATCCAGAAATGAAGAGTTTCTCTTCGCTCGTCTGGGCAGAGCGGGCCAATCTTACGCTCCTCTAGTGGATGATGCAGATTATAACAGAAACGCCTTATCCATGTTGTACGGGTGACTGCCTGTTTGAGAGAAGAACAGTTAGTTAAAGTGAATGGTCCAGCTGGTAGGTCACAATTAGGCTCTGTGGCAACTGTTGTCACAATTCTAGAAGCTATAGTGTTAGTACTAGTTAACTCTGCTTTTGCGGTCTCACTTAGCTCAAGATCCTCCTCATTGCAAACAGGTGGCGGGGTAACAGGTGGGTTCAGTAAAAATTCTGGTCCTTTCCACCACAGGCTATTGGAAACCAGACTACTAAGGGAAATACCTCTGGTCCCTAAATCTGCAGGGTTGTCCAAGCCACTAACATGGTGCCACTGTTCTCGGCGTGAAAACTCCAGGATTAAAGATACTTGGTTCTTAACAAAAAGCTTGAGAGGTTTATCAGACTTAATCCAGCAGATAACATCCTTTAGAGTCGCTCCAGTAAGTTATGGTAGGTTGATGAAGGTCAAGTGCTTGGGAGACTGTGTTCATTAACTTAACGCCGATAAACGCCGCCATGAGCTCGAGGCGGGGAATGGTGAGGGACGGGTTAAGTGGAGGTAATCTCCCTTTTGCCACCAGCAGACGTGACTCTCCACTTCCGATGGCGTAGATTGCGGTGCAATATGCCTGTTGAGATGCATCACAAAAGACGCAAAACGTGGTAGATTGCTCCGCTAAGGCACCAGCACAACGAGGAAGTGGTACTTCCCTGATGTTAAGAGCATCTCCCCACAACTTGCGTACCTCTTCTTGGCAGGCTGGAGTTAGTTCTGTTGTCCACGTAGGGTAATTAGGATGCTTCCAGGTATCTTGAAAGATAGACTTACCCCAGATCAGCCATGGTGTTAACATTCCGAGGGGATCAAAGGGCTTCGATATCAAGGAGAGGAGGTCCCGCTTCGTATTTGGTAAGGTGTCTTGCCTAGGTATGAGAACAGTGAGCTGGTCCATGTCCGAGTTCCATCCCATGCCGAGGATACTGGAAGTTTCTGATGGTATCCCAGTCATACGCATTTTGTGGAGTTCCATGGCAGCTGCTGCGAAGAGTCTTCTTACTTCTTCCATTCCTTCATGTGCTTCTGCAACTGAAGGGAAGGTGAGGCATAAGTCGCCCATGTAGATACCACGTTCAATCATGTGACGCAATCGTGGATCTATCCCAGGGTAATTGCATAGATGAGTAGAGATGGTGTGCAGCAACATGAAGGGTGAACACGAAAGGCCAAACAGGACTCTCTGAAACCTCAGAATCTTGTCATCCCACAGAAACTGCACATACTATCGATCTTCTGCTCTGAGTAGTATCTGATGGAATGCAGATTTTATGTCACTCTGACAACCAACGTTATTTAACCGAAAGTTTAAAAGAACGTACAACAGGCGGGTTAGGAGGTTCGAGCCAGGGTCAAGAAATGAATTCAGACTTTTTTCATTACCATCCTTAGCTGAACTGTCAAATACTACCCTCAGCTTACCTTTTCTGTGTATGCCTCGGTGAAGCAGAAAAAATGCCGAAGGTTCTTTGTGTCTGGGGGCATACTCATTTTCTCTGTTCTGGCCTTTGTAGATCGTAAGTTGGTCACTGGTCTCTCATCTGATCTCCAAACAAGGTCAATCTCGTAACGGTTTTCATTTTCATTCCATCTTGGCTGTGGGTACTTCTTGACATCGCTCAGTTCTTGATCCGAAATTCCGAGACTATCGAGATCCCATAGAGAATTAACGGTCTTCCGGTAGTAAGACTGACGTGGAGGTAGGAGTTGAGAGATTTCAGTTCCCCCATGAACGACGTACCCGAAAACGGTTTCAATGGCTCTAAGGCCTTTTGAGATTGGAATCTGGTTCCAAAGAATGACACCATAGATTTGATCGGTCCCAATCAGTATATCTATATTTCCTGCGCTGAAGTCATCCGCAAGCTGTATTTCCTCTAATCCAGGCCATGAAGGTGGCTTCCTTGGTGGTAGAGGAGCACACAAGTGATCCGTCTTCCACAAGTTAAAATCCAAAGAAGGACCACCGTAACGACCCCTCAGGGTTATACGTACTTGGTCATACGTTTGGATCTTCTCCATTTTTTCTTGAAACCCGATACAGGCGAAGGTACCAGAGCCGGTGATAGGGAGTTGCAGGGCCTCAGCAACTGAAGTACGTATGTATGAAGAGTCAGAACCTCCATCTATAAGGAGCCTGACCAATCTAGTGTGGCTGCCATTAACTGCTACCACAAGTGCTGTACTACTATAGCAAAATTTACTGGTGGTAACGTTATACCTCTATTCAGTCAGGTGCTGGTGGTGCTCAGTAGTGTCGACTCCTTCACAAGTTGGACCTGGGCTCATTGCACATCCAGCAAATGCATGGGCACTCTTGATCCACTTCCCTCTTGGTTCTGAAAAGGCATGGTTGGCCAGAATGTTGTGAGACTGTGAGGGATGGTACGGTGTGGCCAAAGGCGAGAGCTGTCTCAAATCTTGTCTGTGAAGCGTGGAGTGATGTGGCTTGTCACAAAAAGGGCATTTGTTACTGGTACAGGAGCGGTAGTTATGTGGCCCTAAACACTGGAAACAGAGGCCCGCTGACTTCACAATTGCCCAACGCTTATCTACAGACATCTTCCAGTACTATTGACACAAACAGACCGTGTTGGCCACGGTTACAAGCTTTACAAACCCAGTCTTTCTTACTTACTGTTGTTTGTTGAAGGCTGAGCACACTTGTAATGCTCTTCCTTGGTGTTATTGGCGCTGCTGCTGATGGTGATGCCACTGGGCTTGGGGATTTCCTTATGGGTGGCTGAGTAGACTCTAAACGGATGGTGACTTCCTTATCCAGAAAGTCTAGAAATCCCTGAAGATCCGAATCCGAAACCTCTTTCGAATCCTTGTAACGTGCCCATTGTAGTCTCCAAGATTCAGGAATCCGACTCTTTAGTACAGGCAGGAGCAGTTGACTGTAGCTATCCTGGGAGACATTGAGTACTTCAAGAGCCCTGACTTTCGCGATGAGTTCGTCGACGAATTCTCTCAGAGACCTCAGGTTTTCTCCATTCATAAAACGAGGAGTGTTCAGCAGGCTGGCCATCAAAGATTCTCTTCTACAAGCTTTGTTTCCAAATCTTCGATTCAAGAGGTTGACTGCAACAATGTAGTTATCGTTGGTAGTTGCTAAGCCTTGTAAGCACTTTGCTGCTTCTCCAATAACGTGTCCCTTGAGGTGAACAAACTTTTCCACGTTAGAGTATTGTGGGTTGTTATGAACTGCAACCCTGAATAGATCCCAAAGTTCAGGCCAAGCAAGTACATCTCTATTAAAGGTAGGTAGACAATTTACTAGTCTAGCGGTGGCACAAGAGGAGTTCTGTGAAGAATGCAAAGTATCCTTATTTTCGATGGCCTTATCCAAACGAGAAAGCAAACGTTTGGATTTAAAGATAATTTCATGCATCTCCTTAAGGTGGTGAGAGTCGTCAGAAACATCATGTTCGTCGAGTTCCTCTTGGACCGTTTTCAGACGATTGAAGTGGTCTTCTGCTAGGTTAATGACATAAGCAAGGTTGTCTGCATCAGCCTTTTCCTTCTGGTTCCATAGCACCTGCAAATCGTGGATTATTTTAGTAGCCTTCGTCCGAGCTGCCGTTCTTTGACGCTTCAGGGTTTCAGTGTCCTCAGTCATCTTGCACAAGTAAGCACAATATTGATGTAATGCTCAAAAACGTCGCTCCGGTATCACAGTGGGCGTAGCGGGTAGAAGGAAGGCACATCTCACACACACCTCGGTATGTACAGGGGGAGGCGCACGACACACACACCTCAGAGCAGGCAGCAGGGGAGAGGCGCACAACACACACCTTGGTAAAGGCAGCAGGGGAGGGAGGCGCACGAAAACACACCTCGGTAAAGGGAGAAGCACACGACACACACCTCGGTAAAGGGAGAGGCGCACGATACACACCTCGGTTAAGGGAGAGGCACACAACACTTCGGTAGGTAAGAAGGCGCACAAAACTTCGGTAGTTCAGACGGCTTGATACAGTGCAGGTAGACTGTAGTCGCTGATCCAGTTCAAAGGACGTTGTAGTGTTATGTCTCCAGTGAGGGTAGGTGATATATAAACTCCAGGATGGTGGTGGTGAACAAAGGAGCTATATATTCACAACTAACACAAATACACAAGTTTTAACAACAATGTCCCAACACAAACGAGGAATGGGTAACACAATACAACACAAATTATTAAACACAAATATAAGAGACTCTTACAATCGCTGGTGACAGTGTAGAGGAAGGGGCAGGGACGGTGCGGTGGCAAGCAAGGTAGCTTGGTGTAGCGGCACCCTTAATCCTGGTGTGGGTGTGTGGTGGTGGTCGCCGCCCGCTGTCAAGTGCGCCAAACTGCCGTGCTGAAGGTGCGAGACCACCTACCCTTCCTTCCACGTCCCCCAACGATTGTTAAACACTAACCCCTTGGTAGCAGGTAACAAGTAACAATTATAATAGCTTCCCCTGTGTTTAGAAGGCGGACGTGAGGGACGTCCTAGAGCAGGACGGCCAGGTGCCGTCCCGCTTCATTGGCTTGAGACGGAGTGGAGCATGGAGTGATGGGCATTGAAGTCACCCCTCACCAGGAGAATTGTGTGGGCAGCGAGGGTGAGCAGCTCACCTGCCTACTAGTGCCTCCACCATCTTCAATTCTGCACCCAAGTCCTGCTACACTCAACACATCACCACACTCACAAAACGATATGGAACTGTTGTATGCAAACCAAAGCGTTTTACATGTTGTCTTATCATTCCCTCTGAATATTAATTCAGACAATACACTCGCTAGTCATATAAGACACAGATTATGGCCCAATCCTTTTACATCAAGAAATAGCAGCTGCTGCAGTGTCAGGTACGCAGGCCTGACGAGGGACCAGCTCAGTATGGCTGCACCTGGGACATCAAAATCCCTCTCGTGGTTCAACCCGTTACATCAACACACCAGTGTTTCAAAATAAGAAGAATCACTCCCACAAATATACCTAATCCCAAGGAGTATAACACGTTAGTTCTGCAAGTATTCCATTATACATATAGCCCATGTAAATAGGACAGCATGACCTACATGGCACATACACTGAACCAAGAATGTCAACAAAAATACACTCAAGTGACTGTGAAGACATGGCACTATTAAAAACATCATTCTAGCCTGGAAGTTTCATTTGTCTCATTTAACAAGTATTTATCTGTTTCAGCGTAAACTTCAAAAAGTGTGAAGGAGCACAGACTGATGAAAATCAATGAATGCTACTGGCACATGCACATAAAGGCAACAATGCTGCTGCATGATCATTCCGCTATCAGTAACCGGAGCATCTTGCTATAAAACGACTCATGCACAGGCATCCTTGTGACATCCCTAGAATGCAACACATCCCCACGACAGGAACAAGCGATCTGGCTGGGGCTTCTTCGATTGTGTCTTCCAGTACACCGACTTAATACACACACTGATATGTCTTTCATGTCTTACCAGTTGATTGTTTTGTAAGCCTGGTGAGGAATGATATTTTGGATCAATTGAATAGTATTGTATTCTGGCAATAAGGATGGATGAAACGCTCTCTCCTACCCCTGTCACATCCGTTCTCTCCTACATGTGGTGTTTTCAATAGTCACCGACACGCTCTGCTCGCAAGGCATACGCAAGAAAATACGCCCAGGATATCTTATCAAGCCGATTTTCTAACAAGTCTCCACATTCTAATGGATCCCTCAATCTCTCCCACACACTCCTATGAAGATTAAAAGCGTAATTCTAATGGATTCTGTTGATCCTAGTGTTGCAACGCATTAGAGCCGACCACTCCATAGCCAGAGCGGAAGCATGAGTGTACTATGTAGAACCTAACCCTAGGAATATTTTACAGACGAGTGTTGTACCTCCACATGGAGAAAAGGAATAGCCCGTGTGCAAAGATGCAGTAACTTAAGCCTCTTTCTTCTGTCATTGTTTCACTGAAAATGATGAGCCTGACATTATCCCTGGTGATGATCATTGATTCATGATACACAAAGCCCCACACAGGTACCCGTCCCAGCGTCATTTATTTATTTATTCATCCTTTTTTTGTGAACCTAGAGTTACCAACGTTGCTTCTTAACACTACTACCTGTATTTCAAGCTACAGCTCTCTTGGATAATGTGGAATGAAAAGCTTTTCGTCATGTGGATTCTTCTTTGGTTGACTGTCTTTTAGCCTAGCTATTTCTCACTGTTGTAATGTTGCATCTCTTGCTATCTTCTACCGCTATTTTCATGCCAACTGCTCTTCTCATCTTGCTAACTGCATGTCTCCTCTCCTCCCGCGGCCTCGCTGCACAAGACTTTCCTCTTTCATTCTTATTCTGTCCACCTCTAATGCAATATTTAATTAATAATCTCAATCACTCATTCCATTTTCTAGTAAACTCTTGGAACTCCCTACCTGCTAATCTATATCTATCTACTTATGATATGAATTTATTTTAAGAGGAAAGTTTCAAGACATTTATCCCATTCTTGTGGCTAATGGAATATTTTATTTGTTCGTTCGTTATTTTTGTCCTTGGTCAGATTTCCCCTATCATAACTTAAAAAGATTTCCCCTCTCATAGCTTAAAAGATATGTAAATAAAATATAATAGATAATATAATAAAAGAATATCAGTCTACCACTAATTTGTACCTTACTGCTTGATGCGAAACAGTAGTATTCACGATCCACAACGCTCAGTTAAGGTATTGATTGGCCCAAAGGATGAGCCGTTAAAAAAATAGCTTTAAATTCATTGAGTTACTCCCCTCCACGGAAATCTTTAGTAAAAGCCGAAAGATTTGTACGTTTTGAAGGGAAACCAGCGCTTTTTTTTTTTTTTTTAAGGGGGGTGAAAGGATAGAAAGCTAGCTAAAGAAAAAGTGGGTGGGAAGAGAAGTGGTGAAAGAAAGTAACAGAGAATAAAGATAGTGGGCTTAACCACTTTGCTATTTTTATTAGTTAAGTTTCACATTTATATGCACATATACACATACATATACACATACATATATACATACATACATATACATACATATATACTCATACATACATATATAATAGAACAAAATTCCAAAAGCCACGCAATTCTCAGTTAGTCAGTCACTCAGAAAGTCACAAATGCACAGGCAGAACCACAGCTTACCCTAACACACAGACTCGGGAGGAAGGTTATCTGACACACTACAAAAGAGAGAGAGAGAGAGAGAGAGAGAGAGAGAGAGAGAGAGAGAGAGAGAGAGAGAGAGAGAGAGAGAGAGAGCTTATCATATGTGCAAATCCCAATTGTGTAACTTAGTGTGGCAGTCTTCCTCCAGAGATACAAATCTAAGCCCTAATAAATTGACTGCCACGTGCTGTGACCATGAGTTGACAATAGTATACAACCAATAAGAGAAGTCCTTTGTGGACTATGTAAGTTTATACATACATACATCTAATGATTAATGAAATATGTTTGCAATATACATAATAAATTATTTAAATGTAAAGCAAAATAGGAAGAAAATTAAAAGGCAAAATTAATGAAGAGAAAAGTTGAATTTCAAAGTCCTTGGAACATCGTAGTCATGGGCGTCGTCCTGGTAGTCGTCGCCGCCATCCTCATCGTCCGTATCTTCGGAGTATCATCTCAACTTCTCTGAGGAAACTAAAAGAAAATGAATTCTGTCGAGGAATTATTGCCTGTGGTTCCTCCGTGTTAATAATCGTGCTACTCTTTGGAAACCATGAATGTTTGTTATTTCGATCAGTCACAAGTTCTTCGTATAGTGCATTTTCGATCATTCTTATTGTTTCCCATGTTTTTAAGGCTTTGTGATAAATTGAGATATTCAAAGGCATGATATTGTATTTAATATGTTGCTGCTCAGTATTTATTAATTCCTCTTCATTGCAGTGAATAAATATGACTGCTTTATTTAAAACACATTGTAATTTTCTTTTTGAGTCAAAGAGGCCATACATATTGGTATTGTTGGATATTCTAATACAGGGAATAATAAGGTTTTAACTAAGATGGCTTTCAACTTAGGTGTTAAATTGCTAAATCTTCTAAGTTGACTCAAAACTCGGCACTACCTTTATTTATTGTTTTTGTAATATGGCTGACAAAACCTGTTGCATTTATATAAAGGCCGAGTAATTTCCCATTGGTACAAGTTTCAATTTCTTTACCATTAACGTTAATTAATTTTGCTTTGCGTTGAGCGATGGGTATTATTTTAAATTTTTCCTCACTTGTTTTTATTTTCCATCTTCTTTCAAATTTATCTATTCTCTCAATTTCTCTTCCCACTTTAACTTTCATCATTAGTTTTGATTTGCTTGGAGTTGTAATAACTTGAGTTATATAATCTGCGTACATAGTATCCATGCAACCATGTTCAGGTAGAGGAATATCAATACCAAAGTGTGTATAATGAAGGAGACAAAACACTGCCTTGCGGGACTCCACTCAATAAACTTATTTGGTTACTGTATTCGTTACCTATGCAAATTTTGGCTTTCCTATTATCCAAAAAATTACACAGAATTCTTTCCAAAATGTCAGGAAGTCCTAATCTTAGAATTTTATATTTAAGGCCATTATGCCACACTTTATCAAACGCTTTAGCAACGTCTCTTAAAACTAAATACACCTGTTTTTTATCCGCTAAAGCATTGGCAATAGTCTCATATGTTGTTGTTATTGCAGTATTGGTTCTTTTGTACGTCCTAAAACCATGTTGTCATTCTTTTATTGTATTATTCTCTGATAGGAAAGTACTCAGTCTCTCTTGTATTAATCTTTCAAAAACTTTTCCAGGCACTTCGAGCAGTGAAATAGGACGATAGTTTAATGGACTTAAAGGATTTTTATCTTTTTTAGGTAAAAATTTAATTATTGTTTCTTTAAAAATGGTAGGAAAATAAACCAATTGACATGCAAGCGTTATATATATTTTTTAATTGTTCTAAAGTATTTTCAGTACAGTTTTGTAATATTTGAATATTTATCTTTGTAAAACCAGGCGCTTTCTTTTTTTACCTTCTAATATACGTTTTTATTTCATCTAAAGTGATTTCTCTGGTGTGATAAATTCCGGTGTTTAATCTATGAAAGTCAACTATAGGATATGAATTAGTTCGGTCATAATTTACATTAATATAGCCATCAACATAGTCAGAGTGTTGTCTATCAAAATTGTTGTCTTCCTCCTCAGTAATCCTAAAAACATTTATCCAAGTCTCTTCCATTAGATTACATTTTTCTTGATCTGTATAATATTTTTTTCCTTCTGTGTCTTTCATATAATTAATATGGGTGGTCTTTTTTCCTTTCAGTGCTTTTATTTGATTCCAGAATTGTTTACTATTTTTGTAATTCTTCGAGATACATTTTATTTTGTCCTCCCAAGTTTTATTATAAGCTTCTTTGCATTTATCTTTAAGTTCTGTTTTTATTTACATATTCTCTATGACTCTGTAGAGTCCAGCCTAGTCTAATAGCATTATGATTTAAAATTTTAAACTGTGATTCTAGATTTTTTTATCTCAGGTGTAGTTTGTAACTGACAAATAAATTGATAAGAAGTCTTAGGAATAGCGGTATCCATTGCACTTTTTACTATATTAATCCAATCTTTAATTGCAGTCTCTACTTCATTGACATTAATTCCTTCAAGATTAGTAATATTAATTTGTGAATTTAATTTCCGATGAAATACATCCCAGTCAGCCTTATTTGTTTTATAAATTTTTGGAGGCTGGATAATAAAGGGAATAGTAGAAAGCTTAAAAACTATTGCGAGATGGTCAGATGTGGTTATGTCACCGGGCTCCATTATGCAGTTTAAGTAATGGTGTTTATTTGCAAAAACTTTGTCTGGATTAGTGGATGAGTTATGACTAAAATATGTAGAAAAATGTGGTCCCAGATGAATTAGTTTGCCTTGGTTAATAAGTTAGAGAGACTTTTTCCAACTGTATTAATGTCTCTGTTTCCGAAAATAGTATGTCTACCGTTAAAATCCCCCAGAATATATGTTGGAATATTATTACTTAACAGTCTATGCATGTCTGTATATGGTAAAAAGGGACGTCTGGGAGGTAAATGTGTTGTAGCAACAACTATAGGTCCTAAACTTGTATCTATCTGAACAGCTATAAAGTCTGTGTCAAAATCATCAAATAGTTTATGGTTGATATTATACTTTATGCCAATTGCAGAGTCATCAGAAGTAGTTTCTGAGTAATTTAATTTATATATTCTATAACCAGGAATTTTTAAATCTTCACAATTTTTTAATCCATGACTATTTAAAAGGAGAATATCTGGATCATTTTTAAGGTAATATGGTATTAATGAAGTTTTGTTGGATTTCCAGTTCAGGATATTATGCTGAATAATTTTGATATTTTGCTTAATATTTATAAGTTCTTCTTAGACGTGGATCACGTTGATCCATAGGGGAACGTTCCTGAATAAGTCCAGAGCGAATTTTCCTGAATTCGTCATCATCTACCGAGAAAAAGCAATGGGACAGTTTTATTTCACCTTTTCCAGTTTTTTGTAAAACTAATTCTTCATTAATTACTTTGTTTGTGTATATCCATTTAATCTTGTTTGTTCTTACTCTTTTAATTAATTCCCCAGTTGAAAAATCCTTAGGCCATCCATTAGCTTTTGTGGTGAATAATTTAAGACCTAAATCCTTTGAAGTTAGTTTAGTAGGTACTACCTCACTACTAGAACTTATGTTATTGATGCTGCTTTGTCTGCTCATATTTTGTTGGTCAACACGGAAGTCTAGCTGAGTAACATCAACTCCCATAGCCCCACACTCAGGTTGTTCATCACTGTCCTCAGGAATTATGATGTTTGATAAATTGTTTGCACTTAGTACTTTATTAAATTCACTAGCATAACATCCTGGTCTTTCTTGATTTTTAAACTGAGCATGTGCAACACATATATGGATCTTCAGTAACTCCTCTTTTGTTATTTTGGGAACGTTATAATTTGTCAATTTAGTTGGTACATTACTCATAGTTATGTTAGAATATGTCATATTTTGCTTCAAATTCTGTTGTGCTCTTTTGTCTTTTAAAATTTCTTTCCTTTTAGGGCATTTCATTGCCAGTGAACTATGACTATCTCCACAATTAATACATTTCTTATTTGGTTCGCGGCATTGGTGCCACACATGTCCTTCTAAGCTGCACTCTGAGCAGATTTTATAATCTCTACCTTTTGGGCATTCACTTGTGTAATGATGTTCTAGATTGTAGCATCACATACAGCACTGGATAGGTATGAATGTTTCTAATTTGATTTCATGTCCAGGAATACTTATTCTGAAAGCTTTTGAGACCCTTCTCAGTACATTTCTTTGCCAAAATTGTCAAGGTAAAGGTTATTTTTAGAGTTGGAGAGTTAGGGAACTTGAAAACACTTTCAATTTCATCCTCCTGTATCCAGTCATTTTCTTTAATCAGTTCCTCTAAGATATCTGCCACATTCTTTTCATATACTATTTCATCAACTCTAGGTATTACCACACTTTTCCTGGCTTTGAGATCTGGGGGCATGATAGGTGTTAAGTCATTTGTAAGTAGATCATGCTTAGTATCAGAGGCAAAAATGTTATCTGCATGTTCTTCATTTAAAGTAATTACCACAAAGCCATCATGTATGATTAGACATCTACTTATTTCAATATCTTTTTTGCACAAAATCTCAATAAGTTTAAGTTTATTGTCTTTCTTGGGGCTCCTACATTTTATTTTAACTCTGGCCATGTTTCATAGTACCTACAGCAGTCCGAAGAAAAACCTAACTTCGAATTGCTGCCCCCTTCGGGTCTTGCACCTATCTGTCAGAGTCCCTATGGCCCAGGATCCGGTCTTCCTATAACCGACCCTCTAAGGGTCCCCTTCAGGGAGCTGCCCTGCGAGACAGTCCTTACGGGGTCACAACTTCGTACCAACTCGGATCCGACACTAAACGGGCAAAAAATACGCAAAGTCCAAGTCCTGAAAGAGTAGGCAGTAAACGGCTGAGTCCACAAAGTGAACGAAAAAAAGAGTCCAGATACGAGCGAGCAGTGGCTAAGTCCACAGAGTGAACACAAAAACTAAGTCCACAGAGTGAAGTGTTGACCAGCGTACACATAGAGACAGAGTCTCGTGCCACAGTTAGAGACTAAAGGCTGTGTCACACTAGCACTTTTTCCGTCGTTTTTCAGAAAATCGACAATATTTTGGCTGCGGTCTGTCACACACAAACGGTGTTTCCTCGTCACTTTCCGTCGTCGCTTCCCGCCAACACAATGTAAACACAAACATGGAGGCCACGCTGCGGCAAAGATACGCTGCTCTGAACGTATTACTGTGTATTACGAAACTTAGACGAGCTAAACAAGCCAAAAGCGTGCATGGATGCGTTCATGGTTAGTGGTAGAACCAATGCACGTAGAAGCAGGTTGAGGAGACGCGGCAAGTCTTATGGTATGTAAACAAAGGCAGAAAATTTGCAGACGGAAACGTCTGACAAATTCATGCGTTAAGTTCATGCGGAACGTTGAAAAATCGACGGAAATCGCATTAATCGACGGAAAAAGTGCTAGTGTGACACCGCCTTAAAATCGCATTAATCGACGGAAAAAGTGCTTGTGTGATACCGCCTTAAGTCCCCAAGAAGAGAGCGGCGTGTGTATTGTGCCTGACTGTCGTCATATCTGAGGTCGAGTTGAGTTGTGAGCCAGGGTTGCCGGGTTATCTACACAACAACGTGGAATAGGAGTGTTGCCACCAACAGCATCGTTTCAAATGTGGAAATTATTCCACATTTACGTGGAAATTTACACGTCATACTATAGGAGAAACGTACGCTAATATAATGAAAGAAACATTATTGTCATAATTCTGCATATATTAAAAAATACTACCATGACTCTTTCCAGCATTTTAGTACACATTTCTTTCCAAAGTGACACTAATTCTTGGAAAGGTGTGGATGTAGAAATGTATTCCACGATCAGATGCCAGATGTCACAATATTTCTACGCTAGCAGACGAATTTCCACGTTACGGCAACCCTGGCTGTGAGTTGAGCACTATGGGGTTAATCACAATTTTTAGAGAATATCTTTTGAGCCAAACACCTACAAAGGCATTACCTCCGGCCAAGAAAATAACACGTTCTGTCAACCTAGAGTAAATATATGCTCCGTGCGGTCTACTTTTCATCTGCGTCATGTTTCTCTGTAAAGTTATCATATGAAAATACAAATTCATGCTTTTCTCATAAGTGTAGTGATGAACGCGTCAAATATGTGATGTTGTATTACCCAACGTGTCCTTCTTACCTGGAAAGTCTTCAACTTAAAGATGATTTTCAAAGTATTAGTGAACTCAATATTTGTGCAATACAGTTTTCTTCAATAGCATTTACTATTTTATTTTCATATTTCAAGTTACTACCGACGGTTTCGTTTTATAATTTGTTATAGCTAAGGTTAAAGGTAAATTGACATTTTCGATAGTTTACCCAACAATCACTTGAAGAATGTATTTTACACCAAATAACACAAAATTTGTACACAGGAAATAGATACACTTACTTTAGCGAGACAAAACAATTTCCAAGTGTTAATGTATATTTAGTTCAACAAGAAAACAAAGAAAACTTTTCTTTCTTGTTTTAGGGGGAGGGCGGGAACTTTGGAATCCAAACACCTCAAGGGAATGAAAATGCTCGAAAATCCACACAATACTATATTTAACAGACCGCCAAGCTGAACTTTAAAGTAGCTTCTTTAATTAACAAAATAATCTGTAACTGTCATTCATGTTTATAAAACTTGTTAACTTTTGTGATGTGAATATTAAATGAACGTATCTTGTTTCCGCTCCCCATCTCCACCGTAACCATTACATATTTTGATCAATAATTTTAGCCGTTAGTAAGAAGCTGGCCACTTCAACAAGCCGTTAATACCACTATTATATACCCAGCAAACACACTACGTAATTTTCACGTGACGTAATGGTGAAAATAAGGTGAATTTTTTATTTCACGTAAGGGCCACGTAGTATCCACGTCACGAATTCCATCCACCTAACAAAGTTTAAGGCATGTCTTGTGTTTTCAATGTTAATATTTTGTTTTCCCGTGATGTATGACCTAACTAAATATACTGTAATGAAATAAGGTGAATTTTTTTTTCACGTAAGAGCCACGTAGTATCCACGTTGCGAAGGCCATCCACCTAAAACAGTTTAATGCACTTTTTGTGCTTTGAATGTTAATACTTTGTTTTCTCGTGATGTATGACCTAACTAAATGTACTGTAATGAAATAAAAAAAATTTGAGGTCGTTGAACGTAACGATCATGTTTCCATAACGTTACGTTTCACCATCGACTTGCGCTTTGAAAGGTAACAATGAAGGATATGAAGGATGAGATCATCAAAGGAAGTCATCCTCCTAACAAAACTATAAGGTGTTTCTTGTTTTAGGTATATTGTTAAAATACTTTGTGCAATATAATTATGATGATACAGGATCTTAATAAATATGCTGTAATAAGAAAGATCTTATGGGGTTGTGGAACGTTTATATAACGTTGCATTTCAACATTGACTTAAGCATGTGATCTCTCTCTCTCTCTCTCTCTCTCTCTCTCTCTCTCTCTCTCTCTCTCTCTCTATATATATATATATATATATATATATATATATATATATATATATATATATATATATATATATATATATATATATATATATATATATATATATATATATATATATATATATATATATATATATATATATATATATATATATATATATATATATATATATATATATATATATATATATATATATATATATATATATATATATATATATATATATATATATATATATATATATATATATATATATATATATATATATATATATATATATATATATATATATATATATATATATATATATATATATATATATATATATATATATATATATATATATATATATATATATATATATATATATATATATATATATATATATATATATATATATATATATATATATATATATATATATATATATATATATATATATATATATATATATATATATATATATATATATATATATATATATATATATATATATATATATATATATATATATATATATATATATATATATATATATATATATATATATATATATATATATATATATATATATATATATATATATATATATATATATATATATATATATATATATATATATATATATATATATATATATATATATATATATATATATATATATATATATATATATATATATATATATATATATATATATATATATATATATATATATATATATATATATATATATATATATATATATATATATATATATATATATATATATATATATATATATATATATATATATATATATATATATATATATATATATATATATATATATATATATATATATATATATATATATATATATATATATATATATATATATATATATATATATATATATATATATATATATATATATATATATATATATATATATATATATATATATATATTATATATATTGATATTTATATATGAAGAACCTGTCATGCGTATTATTATTATTATTATTATTATTATTATTATTATTATTATTATTATTATTATTATTATTATTATTAGCCGTGGGCGGGACCAAAGCTCCTTTCTGTTATAATGGCTTCCTCCTCTATATAGGAAGGAAGGACGAAGCAGCGTCGGAGGTGTTTACGCTAAAATTTGCTGCCTCGGCACTCTTCCCGCCAGCCAGCCGGGGATTAAATTTCAGCTGACGCAGCATGCACAGAACCCCGTATATAAGATCTTCCACGTTAAATACAATTCCGGAAAACAAATCAGTGTAATTTAAAACGTGATAAACACTAAGAATAACAGTAATATATATAAATATGACGAAATAAACATTAATAGTTTGTAAAGTGTTCGATCAGCGGCAACTCTCCCGCACGTTCCTCCGCCGCCTGCTGCATGTGCTTACCCGCCACGGATAATGTGGTGAGTTTTTATCTTTTTTACGTCATTTACACCTTTCCCCCACCTTTGTTACACCTACACACATGACATTAAGTGCTCAGGGATTAGGTAGAGCGGCAGATCATCCCTGTAAATTGTGTTGAAGGTGAAATGTGATGAAAAATGTAGTGGCGAGGGACAGCGTGGGTTAACAATGCACGCCGTGTATCACAATTTTTACACTTTCCATGTCATTATTCACCATTCTAACTTAGTCTGGAGTGTCCAAGGCTTAAGTAGACGTGCAAGTTACATATAAGAGGTGAAATTAACGTGCGTAGGATATATTTTAACGCAAGCCCCATATTCTAGTACATGATTGGTACCTGTTTGTCTGTCCTTGCGCAAACTTATACCATGGCTGATGAGGTAATCTAACGTAGTTTTGGTGGTGTAGTAGTGGTTTTGTATGTGTGATTTACAGGAGTGTTAAACCTTTTTAACTTAGATTACTTATATAATGGTACTTTACGTTGCCTGGTTGTAATCTGACGTAATTTTGGTGGTATAATTGGTTTTCATGCGTGATTTAGAGGAGTGTAATACTTTTTAAAGCGTTCTCTGGAGCTGCAGAATACAATTTCCACCATAATTAACTACATATCCCAAGGGTGTGAATGCCATAATGATTTTTTAAGTGCGTGCATGTTTTGTAAGCATTTAAGTGTGTAGAGGCGTCACGTACGTGGTCTGGCTAGCTGTTATCTAACATAATTTTGGTGTAATCACATGTGGTTTTATGTGTGATTTAGTGTTACACATTTTCACTTAGTTTACTTATATTCTGGTGTTTTAAGTGCGCGGTTGGAATTATATAAGTGTATAGCTGTCACGTAGTCTGTGTGTGGCCTGGTAACATCGCGGCTGAGGTGTAATTATGTAATTTTTATATATTGGAGGTTTTTAGGCCTGACAGACAGTAAGTAGCTTTATCTATAATAAGAGGATGGCATTATAAAGTAAGAATCCAGGAACTTGTAAGTCTTTTTTTTTCCACTGACAGAATGACAAAGACAACAGCTTCAAACAGTGGGATCCCTGCAATGAACATTAGTGTATCATTTGATGGCACATACGTCATTCTACGCATCAGCTGTTCTCTGGAGCTGCAGAATACAATTTCCACCATAATTAACTACATATCCCAAGGGTGTGAATGCCATAATCCTTGGTGTAGCTGTACTTGCCCTTGCTTCTGTACCTGCCTGCCATTCTGGTTTCAAGTAAACGAGTTTTTTTAAGGTAATGTTTTGTATTTAAGCACTATGAACACACACACACACACACACACACACACACACACACACACACACACACACACACACACACATGCATGGGCATTACAATTAAAGTAGTTAACATGTAGACTAACATCTATAATTTTTTTACTTACTTTGCCTTCAGTTAACCCAGTGTTATCCCAATGAACACCAATGATGTTCAAAGATACTTCAATGACACCCCAATGAATTTTATCGATATCCAAAAGATTCTTCGGCCACTAGCTGACCCTAAATCTGTACAGCAATCAATGCGTCTTCCGTCATTAATGTTTTTTAAGTCATAAAAGATATTTGTTTTTATCTCACCCAACTTTTTTTTCAGTGTAACTAATATCTGTAGTATGAAACTAGTGCATTTCTTTGATTTCCAGGTTTTAAATGGATCGAAAGGAAAAACGAAAGCAATATCAGAGAAGTTGGATAGCTAGAAAAAGATTTGCAAAAAAAATTGCAACATGTTCAACAAAAGACCGTAGCAGTGACAGTAACGATTCTGTTGATTTATGTGCAGATATAATTCACTCTTCAGAAAATGCGAAGGACTTGTCTGTGGAAGATGTAGCACCACATAGTACAGAAAGTAGTGAGGATGGTGATGAAACATGGTGTTTGATTGAAGAAAATCCTTTTTATTCATCTGATTCATTGTCATCAGATGAAGGAAGAAATATTTCAAGTGACCTAATATCTTGGATAAATAAACACCAAATAAAACACAATGCTGCTGATGATTTGCTAAAGCTATTAAGATCAAATGGCCATAATTCTCTACCCTTATCTGCTCGCACCTTATTGAAAACTGAAAGAAATGTGAAGATTGAAGACAAATCTGGAATGAGCTACATTTATTTGGGACTCAAAGAATCATTACTAAAAAATTTTGAAAAATATCCTCGACAAACAAAACAAAATACACAAAATCTGGAAGTGTCCCTCAATATTGATGGCCTTCCACTATTTAAAAGCTCAAACACATGCATGTGGCCAGTGCTGTGTGCTATCATGATTCAGCCAGTAACTGTCTTTCCTGTCGCTTTAACGTGTGGATCGTCAAAGCCATGCAATTTAGATTTCTTGAATGACACGATCAGAGAGCTGAATGACATACTGCAGCATGGCATTCAGTATGAGGAGTTTAAAATACATGTAACACTGAAAAGCATCGTT
The DNA here is from genome assembly GCF_017591435.1 of Portunus trituberculatus. Lineage (NCBI taxonomy): Eukaryota > Metazoa > Arthropoda > Malacostraca > Decapoda > Portunidae > Portunus > Portunus trituberculatus. The sequence goes on along the minus strand of NC_059264.1, from coordinate 7,840,451 downwards.
TGTGATGCCCCTGCAAGAGCAATGGTTAAAGCCACTAAACAATATTCAGGTTACTATGGATGCGATAAGTGTACACAAAAGGAGTTTGGTATGGAAGGCTTACCTATCAGGAAATTGATAATATTGTCTTGCGCACTAATGAGTCATTTAGAGACCAGATTCAAGAAGAGCACCATTGTGGGGTTTCCCCTTTTACAGCTCTTCCTGTGGATCTAATAAAATCATTTCCAATAGATTACATGCATCAAGCCTGCCTTGGTGTGATGAGGCGCTTACTCCTGATATGGATAAAAGGAAAAAAAGAAACTAGGATTACGCAGAGGCATGTTGAAGAAATCAACAAGAAACTCTTAGAAATGCAACAGTTTGTCCCCAGCAACTTTGCACGAAAACCTAGAAGCCTTCTGGAAATTGACAGATGGAAGGCAACCGAATTCAGACAGTTTTTGTTGTATACTGGCAAACTTGTTCTTAAAGGCAGCCTAAGAGGTGACCTTTATGCTCATTTTATGACTCTTTCTGTTGCTCTGTGCATTCTTGTGTCACCAAGACTTATTCAGATGCATAAGGGCTATGCTCACCAACTACTGGTGTATTTTGTTAAACGAGGTCGGGAACTCTATGGCAATGAGTTCTTAGTGTACAATGTCCATAGCATGCTTCACCTTGCAGAAGATGCTGGTTGGTTTGGAAGCTTGGATGTCTGTGCAGCATTTCCATTTGAGAACTATCTGTATAAACTGAAGAAAATGGTTAGATCAGGAAAAAATGCTTTATCACAAGTTGTAAAAAGAATTCATGAACTGGAGAATGACCCAGGTGAAATGAAACCTGCAAAGTTTAAGAAAATCATCTGCACTAACAAACCTGACAATACATATATTTTGGATGATTCATCTTGTTGTGAAGCAGTGGCCTTATCACACCAAAGAGATGATGAAGGAAACCAGAAAATACTGTGCAGAGTGTACAACAGAACAGAATCAGCATTTAATGACCCATGTGATTCCAAGATTATTGGAGTTTATCAGATAAATACAGCAAAAAGTTATATGAAATTTATTAAAAAAAGCGACCTAAAAACAAAGGCAATTATGGTACATAGTAGAAGTGGAAGACACACAAAAATCCTAGCAATACTGCATGAATTCTGAAAACTATCAGGTGAGGAAACTTTTAAGTAGAAAAGTTTGAATGTTAAATGGTTACAGTGTAGAATTTGCTGCCTGTGATCATGGAAATGTATCATTAATTTTAAATATATTTTAACAGATGTCATTTGTAGTTGTGGAGTTTCTGGATGAAAAGGCAGTTGAAGTTGTTCCCAAGTCATGGATAATGCATAAAGAAAAGTGAGTTTCCCTTTAAAGATGTTGATGGTGCATGCTAACGGGTTTAAGGAGTAACAGACAGATGATCTTGCTCGTTATACAAATACTCTCTGACAGTTAAGATATAAGTACTTGAAATATAAATCTTGGTTTTGTATATGCATCGTTGATATTAACAGTGTGCTAATCTTTTAATTTCAGGGTCTGTTTTGTTACTGGCCTCCAAGGGCAGGTGCTGCAGCCAAGGTGAAAAAGGAAGAAATCCCAGATAAAGAAAAATGGAATTCATACGAGATAAGGATTTTTCATCTGCAGGTATGACAGGTGTAAATTATTATTAACATCTGAATAATTTTATGCTTGTAATGCCATGTATGAAAATTTAAACTACATACGTAAATTTTTTTTGCGCCACAGAAACCTACAGCAAGGCCCAGGAACTGTCCAGGAGAGCAGAGGTTACGTCAAATGTTGAAACAGAACCTGAAGGTCCAAAAAGCAGAGTTACCAAAAAGCCTGCTAGATATGACTTCTCAGATGAAGCTGATGGTAAGATTTTTCTTATACGTTATTATATTCTTTGGTTTGTAATAGCTTATGCTGGCAATTGAACAGAATGGTTTGTTCATATATGTGTCCTTAATTAATTCATTATGACAACAAGACAAACTCAAAATGACTAGTATGCTCGTAAACTTATACAGATGAAGGCGATAATCCTGAGTTCTCCCACACTCCATCTGTAGCTGTTCTGCCACAATCTCCTCACCTAAATGGTAAGCATGTTTTTTTTTTCTATATTGCACGAAACTTTTGCCAGTATGTGTGCGAATATGTTCACAATTCCATGAGTTAAGAACCACAACATACAGTGAATTTGTACCCAATTACCTTTCAGTTGGACTTTCCAAAACAAGCTCGCATCATACCAAAAACTCAGTTG